>NW_025999942.1:7002023-7004973 GCF_001458135.2 Marmota marmota marmota | reverse complement strand
AAAAAAATTGAGGGCCTGGGATCATGGCTTAGTGGCAGAGCATTTGCCTTACATATGTGAGGCACTGGGTTCGATTCTCAGCACTGCATATAGATAAATGAATAAAATAAAGGTCTGTCAACAATTAAAAAAAATGACACTTGCCTGTTAACCCACTTACTTTTACGCAGAAATTTTTGGTTAGAAAGATTTGGTGAATTGAAATTGTGTCTGATTCTTTATGTTTGAAAAGATTACATTTATTGCATCTCTTGTTTTAGTCTATGTAATGTCCTATTTTTGCTTCCCATTTTCAACAGACATTAATCACACACCTTATATTTAAAACGCAGAGGACTAGATTATAGAAAACTTCCTAAAAATTTTCTATATGTTGTAGGAGGCAAGTAATGTCAGCTCTCCTCACATGCAATACATTTTCTGACAGAAGTAAGAACCAGGTGCTATAAGAAAAGATAATATGGACATCTAACTCAAAATTGCAGCTTAGTCTTCCCACAGAAGTTGATGCTGAGCTCAGGTCAGGGAAGAATGCTGATGGTAATATAAAATAATCTTTTCTCTTGTTTTTAGTGTCATCCACAAAGTCTACACAGTCTTAAGGTTTTGTCTCTTATTTAAGGGAAGATGTTATTTTACACATTTTTCAATGCTATACCTTTTTCTATTTTAGTTTGTAATAAGTGAAGCAAAATTTTTTTTTCAAAACAAAAGTAATCATTTTTATTTTCAGTTGAAAAGTTCTAAGCAAAGTATTAGTAGGAAATATACATTCCTATACTGAACTTCTGCCTGTATTTTCTTATATGGTGTTTAAAGAAAGTTTTTATGTACATATACATGCTTATATATTACATGATATATGTACACATATATACAGACATATTTTTTTACACGTAGACAGATACCATATTTTCTCCCGTGGAATTGCTGTCTCCACCAGGAGTTCATATCCATATATTTTAAAGTCAGATGCCAATATCCTCCTTAGATGTTTACCCTTTTAGATCTTTGTACTACCACCTTCACAAAACCTCTGCTTCTTTGTGTACTCAGGTCATCTGGATACTCTACCTTATACCCTTCCTCTTTGCAGACCACTGGAACATTCTCTTAATATAGTGAAAGTCTTGCTCTAGAT
Source organism: Marmota marmota marmota (assembly GCF_001458135.2). NCBI lineage: Eukaryota > Metazoa > Chordata > Mammalia > Rodentia > Sciuridae > Marmota > Marmota marmota. The sequence goes on along the minus strand of NW_025999942.1, from coordinate 7,003,832 downwards.
TTAGTCCTCCTTTTCACTTCAACTGCTGTCTGTGTTACTTCTGTGATTCACCTACAACCCTGAACTTTTATTTCATTGATCTTCTCATCTCTGGATATTGCCTCTTCTCTACTTTAACACTGTCTTATTGCCCACATTCTGTTACTTGCTACCAGAATTGATTTACTTCTGAAGTTATTAATTCAATTTGATTCACTGAATATATTGCTTCCTGTATTTCCACGTTTCTGAATCATCTGCTTTCAACTCATCTTTAACAAAATTTCCAATCCATATAATTTATCAGTCTCTTCCTAAATCTGTCTTCCTCCCTCAGGATGCATGTTAGCAGTCTTAAGCCTTTCTTCTACCATTGTTCTTTAATTTCTCCCCCAATTTCTTTTCTCAAACCAGCCTGAGAAAAACTTAACTCTCCCTTTTTTAACAGAGTACTCCTGGAGAAAAATCACATAAGGAGTAACAAGCACTACAAGTTAATTGTTACCAGCTTCAGGTGGGCTCACACAATTATACTGTGGTCCTGTTTTTTCTAGTTTTCTCATTTTCTTCAGAAACTAATTTAGGCATTTGCCACCCTGCTCACATTTCCAGCTTTTACTTTTCCTTCTCACTGTCAACGGATGACTTGGTCTTTCATTTCACAGAGAAAATGGAAGTCCTCAGATGAGAAATTCCACAATTTCATGCCACCAAACCTACACACTTACTTCCATATATACTCATTCCAATTTGTTTGTTCTTCTTGCATATAGTGGGATGACTCTTGTCCTCAATGAATAAAAAAATCTTATATGCCTTTGGAAACTAGGTGGATATTATAAATATGTGAAGCATTAGAATAAGGAGTATTCTGTGACCGGAGGCAAGTTGATAAAAGCTATTAAAAAAGTTAGGTTTTTAATACTCTGTATTAGGGTGGGAAAATTGTCTTCTATGACAAGGGTAGCTGCTGATCCCACCCCTAAGTCCTCTCTGGGGATTAGCCGTCTATAATAGTCCTCTTTTCTCCAAAATAAGCACCTCTTTTGATGTTAGTTCTTTCCCATCAATATTTGAAAACCTTTTAGGTGGACACAATATCTTTATTTTACATTTATGTGGTGCTGAAGATTGAACCCAGTGTCCCGCTCATGCTAGGCGAGAGCTCTACCACTGAGCCACATCCCTAGCCCCTAGAAGTTTCTTACAGTCTTGGAGTTTGATAAGCTTAGAGCCCTCACTCCACTATTTAGGAGCTCTTGGAGATTTGATTCTCTAAGCCTCAGTTTCCTTACCTATATATAGAAATGAGGATAGAGCTGGGGTTGTGGCTCAGTGGCAGAGTGCTTGCCTAGCATGTGTGAGACACTGGGGTTCAGTTCTTAGCACCACATACAAATAAATAAAATAAAGGTCCATCAACACCTAAAAAAATTTTTTTTAAATTTTAAAAAGAAATGAGGATAATCTTTATATACCATCATAAAGTATTGAGATAATGCATAGAATATAGCACAAAACAAGAATATACTGAGTATTCAGTATATGTGCTTCAGTCTCTGCCACTCAGCCTTCCACCTTGATACTTAAAGGTTTGTTCTCTCTCTTTTTTTTTTAATTTGAATTCTTTTTTTTTTATTGGTTCAGAACATTACAAAGCTCTTGACATATCATATTTCATACATTTGATTCAACTGGGTTATGAACTCCCATTTTTACCCCGTATACAGATTGCAGAATCATATCGGTTACACAACCACGTTTTTACATATTGCCATACTAGTGACTGTTGTATTCTGCTATCTTTCCTATCCTCTACTATCCCCCCTC
>NW_025999942.1:6970429-7001492 GCF_001458135.2 Marmota marmota marmota | reverse complement strand
AGAAGGACCCATGTGCTGCTGAGAAGAAAGTGTATCCGCTTGATGTTGGGTGGTATATTCTATATATATCAATTAAGTCTAAATTATTAATTTTATTATTGAGCTCTATGGTTTCTTTATTCAACTTTTGTTTGGAAGATCTGTCCAGTGGTGAGAGAGGTGTGTTAAAATCTCCCATGATTATTGTGTTGTGGTCTATTTGACTCTTGAACTTGAGAAGAGTTTGTTTGATGAATGTAGCTGCACCATTGTTTGGGGCATATATATTAATGATCGTCAAGTCTTGTTGGTGTATGGTTCCCTTGAGCAGTATGTAGTGTCCTTGTTTATCCCTTTTGATTAACTTTGGCTTGAAGTCTATTTTATTTGATACAAGTATGGACACCCCTGCTTGCTTTCGGGGTCCATATGAGTGATATGATTTTTCCCAACCTTTCACCTTCAGTCTTTGTATGTCTTTTCCTATCAGATGAGTCTCCTGTAGGCAGCATATTGTTGGATCTTTTTTAAAATCCATTCTACTAGCCTATGTCTTTTGATTGGTGCATTTAAGCCATTAACATTTAGGGTTACTGTTGAAATATGGTTTGTATTTCCAGGCATATTTGATTATGTATGTTACTTAACATGATTTGTTTTCCTCTATGCTTAGTTTTTCCTTTACTGTACTACCTCCCGCTGTTGGTTTTCATTGTTATTTTTCATTTCCTCTTGCTGTAATGTTTTGCCAAGGATGTTTTGAAGAGCTAGTTTTCTAGCTGCAAATTCTTTTAACTTTTGTTTATCGTGGAAAATTTTTATTTCATCTTCAATCCTGAAGCTTAATTTCGCTGGATGCATGATTCTTGGTTGGAACCCTTTTTCTTTCAGCGTTTGAAATATGTTGTTCCAGGATCTTCTAGCTTTCAGAGTCTGTGTTGAAAGATCAGCAGTTATCCTGATTGGTTTACCCCTAAACGTAATCTGCTTCCTCTCTCTTGTGGCTTTTAAAATTCTCTCCTTATTCTGTATGTTGGGCATCTTCATTATTATGTTTCTTGGTGTGGATCTCTTATGATTTTGTACATTCGGTGTCCTGTAGGCTTCTAGTATTTGGATTTCTTTTTCATTCTTTAAGTCTGGGAAGTTTTCTAGTATTATTTCATTGAATAGATTGCTCATTCCCTTGGTTTGGACCTCTATACCCTGTTGTATCCCAATAACTCTTAGGTTTGGTTTCTTTATGTTATCCCATAATTCTTGGATGTTCTGTTCATGATTTCTTAACATTCTCGCTGAGCTGTCTATGTTCTTTTCAAGTTGAAATACTTTGTCTTCGTTGTCTGAAGTTCTATCTTCTAAGTGTTCTACTCTGCTGGTAATACTCTCATTTGATTTTTTAATTTGGTTTATTGTTTCCTGCATTTCCAGGATTTCTGTTTGTTTGTTTTTTATATGCCCTATCTCCCTATAGAGTTGATCTTTTGCTTCTTGGATTTGTTTATGTAATTCATTGTCAAAGTGATTTTTCATTGTCTGAATTTGCTGTATAATGTCTTCCTTGAGACTCCAGATCATCTGAAGCATGTATATCCTGAACTCTTCTGACATTCCATCAGCTTCAGATATTACCTCATCTAATGTTGAATTGACCTGTATTGTTTGTGGTCCTTTCTTTCCTTGTCTTTTCATACTGATCATGATTCTTTCTAGCTTTGTGAAACTGTTGTGTTAATGTTTTTCCCCTTATATATTTGTATTGTTCTTGTATAGCTCCAAAATCCCTCTTTTGAGGAGAAAGACAATGTTAACAGTTCCCAATATCAACAGTACATTATCTAAGCACAAGTTTTCATTATTAATACATTTATAGTTAGATTCTAAGTCTATAGATATTGGTTTTAATTATTACTTAAGAATATATTCATTAGTTTCATAAAAGGCATACCATATCTGGTGGCATATAGAAAACTTAATTTCAGACGAAGGATGTTATACTTAGAGGGAAAGGAGTGAGGGTATGAGGTTAAACTAACTTAGCACCTTTGGAGAACTCTAACCAGTAGACTGGTTATTTATGGAAGAACGTATAGACTCAACCTCCTATCTGTGTTTAGATAGTTACCCTATGTATAGATAGCAAAAGCTAGGAGATTGAAAGTGGGATAGAGAGGATACGAATGAAAAAAAAGAAAAAAAATAACAAGGAAGAAAAGAGAAATAAGAGAAGGAAAAGGAAAGTAAGATAGAAATAAAGAAAAAAATGGGGGAAAGTGGGGTATATGCAATTCCTCTATATTATATTACTTGGTAATTCGGTTGTTCATGCACAGTTCTTGGTTTCACATATGTTGAAGTTGTGGAAGAGAGAGAAGAAAGGAGTGAAAGAAAGAGAAAGAAAAAAAGGCTCTTAGAACACTGTTTTCCTTGCTTCCAGTAGGTGGTGTTGTCTATTCCTAGCTTGAGCCTCTGTATTCAGGGTGGTGGGTATAGCCAGTTTGAAAGGAAATGGGCTTCCACCTGTATTTTCCCTACTCTATCTCTGAGGTAGAATCCAGGTGCCTGTACAGTTATTGTTTTGCGTTGATAGCTACAACCCCCAAAAGCTTGTGGAAAATATTTTGAGTTATCGCAGCTAAGGGTGGGGGAGTTGGAAACCGGGTATCTGGATCAGCCGCAGAACCATGCTGGGAGCCACACCCCCTTTGATGGGTTTTAAGGGTTGATGGGATTCCTCCAGACTAGCACACGGGGCGGGGCCGGACTTCCTCCTCCGGTCTGGCTTGGCACCGGGAGTCTTCCTCCTCCGGTCTGGCTTGGCGCGCGCTGGGCGTCTTCCTCCTCCCCTCTGGCTTGGCGCTCACCGGGCGTCTTCCTCCTTGATGTTTTCTCAGTGGTACTCACTACCGTTGACTGCTTTAACTCCTCAGAGGACTCTTTTCTACTATTGTTCCTGACACACTTCAGGCTTATCCTTTGCTTTTATGAAAGCCCCTGTAGGTTCCCTGTGCTCTTTGTTTTTTGTCCATCCTTTTAAGAGTTTAATATTTCTTATGTTTATATTCTTTTGGATTCTGTCATGGTCTTTGTACACTTACTAAAAAGTTGAACTATCAATTGAGTTGTGATCTCTCTGGAAGCCAAAGCAAGGAAAAAACATATTAATCGTATTAACTTATAGCTGATCATTTACTCTGTTATGCATTTTTATGAGGACTTTACATGTATTACTTGATATAATCTTTGGGAGAAACCCTGTGAGGCAAACACTAAAACAGGTAAACTAACCTGCCCAAAGTCATCCAGGTAATTCAATTCTAAACATTTGAACTGTGGAGCTTGCCTTCCTAGCCATAACACTATACTGTCTTTCAAAATGGGTACATGATTAGTAGAGTTTAGAATTATAGAGTATCCTTTAGAACTAGAGCTTCTTTAGGACTTAAGTCTGAAATGAGTATGTGATGATCCCTTGGGAAGTGGTATAGTATCCTTAGTTGTAATCCTATGATAAATACCATAGTATTTCTTCTATTCTCATAGAGAACTTCAGTGTAGGAGAACATAATACTAAATCGGAGCAAAACACACTACATACAGTTATTTCTAAATTACATCTCTCAAACAGCACCTTGTTAGAAATTTGGAAGCTAAAATTTTAAAGTTATATTTAATAGTTTCAAGAGAGAGAAAGGGGGAAAAACCTGTCTTATTTACCTTTAAGTCTACAGTATCTAGCCCAGAACCAGTCATATAACAATAATTCAGTTGGTATTTGTGGAGTAAATATGACCACACTTAGCTGGTCAGCTATTAAGAAGGAATGACTTAGGACAGGATGTATTTAACATTCCAGGTTCTGGGGGTGGAGCTGATGATTGAATGCAAGATCTGATGACTTCAAAGGGAAATTGAGTGCCTGTGTCCTGCTTTCCCTCCAAGTTCCCATATTCATTTATTCCTCAAACAACTGCAAAGAGTTATTTTATTCTTTATATATCAGGTACTATGTCAAATGATGGAGATCCACTGGGGAGCATGAGATAGTCCCTGACCTTAAGATGTTTCCATTCTGGTGAGATATAAAGAAAACTAATTTGATGGTACAGTAAGAATGGTTCTTGAAGGAAGAAAATATTCAGATTATATGTAGGTATTCAGGTAGTAGCAACAAATTAGAGGAAGCATAGTACACTCAGAGAAGTTTAAATCTCATATATGAGTTGGAGGATGAAGTGTGACTATGGGGAATGATAAGAAATGAGGCTTGGGCTGGGGATGTGGCTCAAGCGGTAGTGCACTCGCCTGGCATGCGAGCGGCCCAGGTTTGATCCTCAGCACCACATACAAAGATGTTGTGTCTGCCAAATACTAAAAAATAAATATTAAAATTCTCTCTCTCTCTCTCCTTCTCTCTCACTCTCTCTTAAAAAAAAAAAAAAAAATGAGGCTTGTAGAAAGCAAGTAAGATTGTCCAGACTTTGTCATGTACTTTAAGGTTTTTACTTCCATCTCTCCTCATATCTCAGTGAATATGTGCTACTAGTATAGTGATAGTACAGGGGATATGAACATACAGATGTATTCCAAGGGCCACACAATTTTTTCCCTATATACCAAAACTTAATTAATCATGATTAATCATGGTTAGATTAATCATGGTTAATTTCTTCATTAAAAATTTTTATTCTAGATATTTATAGTCATGGTTCTTCATCTCGAAATTGTATACTCCTAGAGAGCAAGGATTTTGTCTTATTCATTTCTTTATCACTGACATACAATGGTGACTCAATAAATGTTGAAAAGTGTCATTTGACATTAGTATAGTAACACTAGTATAGTAATTGTCGTATTTGTTATTTGGAAAACAATTTAGATTTAAACAAATGAACTTACAAACAACTTTGTGAATTTAATATTACCTTTGAGTGGGGAAAAAATACTAAATAGTGTAGAAAATTTCAGGATTTTTTAGTTTATTATGAGGATATTCACTGCTTAACAAAAGGATTCAATACAAAATTTGTCAACTGTGTTTAGCTGGGAATATTTCTTTCATTTAGACATATGAAGAAGATCGAAGAAATTACTCAGAACTTCAAATTCGATGTCAACGTTTGGCCTTAGAATTAGCAGACACAAAGCAATTAATTCAGCAAGGTGACTACCGTCAAGAGAATTATGATAAAGTCAAGAGGTAAGTAATTAAGATGGCTCCAATAGTTGTGCTCATTTTTGACACACATCACAGACTTGAATTCTCACCATCAACATTGTTAATTGTATTTTGTTTTATAAGTTGCTACTGTCTTTTAAAATGAAAAAGAAGATAGGAGCCCAATAAAATCCCACATGTGTAAATATTTTTAAAATGTTATTTAATAATCATTTTTATGTAATAAAATTAAATTCTTCAGTTTTTTCTCACCTACCTACCCAGAAGGGTGTTGAGCTGTTCTTTCTTAATAAACGGCACTTTTTCAGAAAATAGTACTTTCTGGAGGACAAAACTAAGAGTGTATAAAGAAGTTGTGAATATTTAAGTAAATCACAAAAGGTTTGCAGAAGATGAATCTTAAAAGCTTTGTGTTTTCAATTAAATTGGCTATAATTAGCACAGTCAATTAAAGTTATTTAAATTTTAATGTACTGATATAAAACAAAGTCTAGAACATTGATCTCTTATCTATCAAGATAATTTTCTTACATCTGACAGGTTTTTTAACATAGGGAAACTAAGTCTTAAAGGAATTATGGTTTTTTGTATCTGTTTTTAAAGTCTTAAATGACTACTTTGTAACTGGTTAAACAAACAACTGTTGTTTAGGTATCAACATATATTCTTGTTTATATATGTTGTTTAGGTATCAACAATATAGTTGATACCCAGAATATATGTGACTAGGTATATGTATGCACTTGAGAACTATATCTGTCTAAGCCTTGTCTAAGTGTTATGTAAAAGTTTATAAAATGAAAGTTTACGTAAGTTTATGGGCAAGATAACCAATAAGTGCTCTCTTTTATACATTCGTATCTGACATAGAAGGACCACACTGTCTTTTAAAGACCTATCTTATATCCCTTTGCTTTGACTAAGTCAATTCTGATTACTAACACTGTTTCCTAAATGTATAAGAGATTCAAGGCTATCCTTCGATTTTTGTTAACTCTTGTATACTTGTGATTATTGTTACTGTAAACTCTGGATTCTAACTTGTACTTTAGAAGTTAAACTGTTAAATGTCAAGCTTAGGAGAGCATTTTGCCAAGTTAGTGTTCTTCAAACTGAAATTATCTGTAGCAAAAGTCTCAAATTTGTATATAAATAACAAATTTGGTTGGTATTTATTTATGTCATTTGGTGTCTTATAGCTGGATAAAGTAACCTGTTGTCAATAAAAAAATAATAATAATACTTTCTGAAAACATGTTTCCCAAATATGTTGCTACTAAGTAACAATAGCAAATATCTTCCTTTAACTGGAATATCCTTTTGCACTCTTTATCTATATATTTCTAGGTAAATCTCTTTTCATTCTGAGTCTGTTTTGTCACCTATGCGGCGGTGCTAATATATGTAATTGCATTATATAAACAAAATCAATAAAGGCATACTCATGAAAGTTTTAAAATATATATACCATGTACATGCAGATGGAGTGACTTTTTCCTAATTGTTCACTGTTATATCTCCTGGCACCTAAAATAATTTTTTTGATTTATTTATTTATTTATGTAGTGCTGAGGGTTGTACGCAGTGCCTCACACTGCAAGGCAAGCGCTCTACCACAAACTACAGCCCCAGTCCTTCTTTCTTTTTTTTATAGATATTTTTTAGTTGTAAATAAGGACATGATACCTTATTTTATTTACTTATTTTTACATGGTGCTGAGGATTGAACCAGTGCCTCAGATTACTAGGCAAGCACTCTACCATTGAGCTACAACATCAGCCCCTAAAATTAATTCTAGAATTATAATAGTCACTTAATATTTTGTTAAATGAATAAACGAATGCTTTAAACTGTATTATTTAAATTATAAATTATTTAACATCATAAGTGACTTTGCAAAAATTTAGCTCATTAACATTGGCATTTTTAGATCCACTGTGACAAACATATGATATTTATTATTATTATTATTATTATTATTATTATTATTATTATTAGTCTTGCTAATATGGTAACTTTTAGAACTTGAAATCTGTAAGAACTACACTTGGTGACCTTCTGAATAAAGCTGGATTAAAAAAAGAATCATTATATTTTATTTTTTACAATTTTTTTTAATTGGTGTATCATGCTATAAATAATATCAAGAGATACATTTTTAAAAATGAAGTAGAATGTGATGGTCAGATAATATTTTAAGTTGGTAATTTGATGCCCTGCTTCCACTATAAATCTGTAGCAATGATAGATAAAATATAAAAAGACAAAACTAACAAGTGTAGTCATCAGAATATTCCAGAGGGGCCATGAATGAAGGATAAATGAAACAAGATGAGTCATGAGTTGATCCTTATTGAAGCTGAATGATGGGAATATGGGTGTTTATTATATCATATCTATTTTTATGTATGTTTTTCATTTTCTATAATAAAAACCTAGGAAAGAAAAATATAGCCTTGATCAAAAAGCATGAAATAAGCATTCTCATGTGCTAGAAATGGAACAGAAAAAGAAACAAGAGGGTCTCAAACTGGACCTTTTGGTTCACTTGGTAGAGTGAATGGTTTAAAAAAAAAATGGACAAAGGTATATGACCTTGATAATTCTATGTGGCAGTTAAAAATCAATAAATTACATCTGAATGTATCTTTTATATTATTTACTTTAGCAGTTCCTTGCCTTCTAGCATAACATAATGTTCCTAGTTTTATGTTGTCATTGTCTTAGCTCTTTCTCTAAGGAGTCCTAATTTCTTTCAGTGGGAGATGCTATTTAGAAATTAAGATCTGGGTGTTGTGGTCATTACTACATTGGTCATTGTGTCTTTTATCTGTTAGTAGGCTAAGGCAGTAGAGGGAGGAAGCTTAATAGGCATGGGTAAGATCATATTGATACTTCTAGTTTCAATTCAGTACCTTTTTAAACAGTAACTGGTTTAAAAAGATTCCAGCTGGCTAAATATAAAAGTGAATATTGACAATGAATTATAATTATTAATAGAATAGGAATTTGTGAGGGTATGCTAATAATAAGTAAGGAAGGAAAGAGAATCTGCAGAGTAAAATGCAGACCAGTAAGTGTATGTGCCTGTTAGGATGACCATTTTGTAGCCTCCTTAATATTTGATTGAGAGTCATCAATGGAATCTAAAACCAATGGACAAATGTATGTTAGGGAACAGGATCTAAATGAGTTATTAAAGAGCTGGTGAAAACACTTCTTGTGTGTGTGTGTGTGTGTGTGTGTGTGTGTGGTGCTGGGGATTGAACCCAGGGCCTGTGCATGTGAGGAGGCAAGCACTTTATCAACTGAGCTATATCCCCAGCTCCCGTGAAAACAATTCTTAACAGCTCTTTCCATGCAGTACCTGGAGGTCAGTGAAGTAAAGTACAAGGCACTGCTTCTGACTGAAGAGGAGTAATTAAGTTACCAAATATCTTTTTCTGCTCATTTTTAAAGATGCCTATTGTGANGGGGGGGGGGGGGGGGGGGGAAAGACTTTTAATAGCTTTTTTTGGATAGACAATTTTAAGGTAAGAATTAGTCCTTTTTAAAGGGATAGTTTTTATGTGTTGAGAGAAAACATAACGAAAGAATTGAATACAGTCAGCCTGGAAAAATAAGGCTGTATTACTCTGGACATTGTCCCTCTATACCCATAGGTGGCCACCTTACAGCAGACAGTTACTTTACTTCAAAAGGATAAAGAGTATCTCAATCGCCAAAACATGGAGTTGAGTGTGCGCTGTGCCCATGAAGAGGATCGCCTTGAAAGACTTCAGGCTCAACTTGAAGAAACCAAAAAGGCTAGAGAAGAGATGTATGAAAAATATGTAACATCCAGGCAAGAAATACATTCTTTTTAGCAACTTCTTTTTCAGTGGGGGGCAACTTCTGGTTTTGAGGAAGATGTGTAATTTTTTTAAAAACCTTTAGGACAATATCAAGATCATGTTTCATTTTATTATATTCTTTTCTCGTTGATTTTTTAAAAAGACATTTTGACTTTCCCCATAAAACAAAAAAATTATTTCTTTTAGATAAAGAAATATATACTAAAACTGTCTTTCTTATGGCATAATCTTTTTGATTCCCTATGTTTCTACAAGTATTTTTTGAAATACAGTGTATCTCTGGCTGTATCATTTTGAAGAAAATCCAAGTCTGCTCATGATTTCCTGACTGTGAAACATAAAAGAATGAGCAGGCAGTGGTTGCATATTATTTTATATACCAAGCCCTGGAATCAGTCCCCGCATTTTAATCCTGCCTTCTCTCTTCTGATAGATGTGTTTAAGCTACTAGAGATTCTTTATACAAATAGCCCTTATAATTCTTGAGGTTTTTTGTTTTTAGAAGACAAATCATTTTATTTTTTTAATTAATTTAACTTTATTTTTTACAAAAATGGAGCACAACTTTTTCATTTCTCTTGTTGTACATGATGCAGAGTCACACCATTCATGCAATCATACCCATACAAAGGGGTAATAATGTCCATCTCATTCCACCACATACACACACACACACACACACACACACCCTTTCCCATAATCCAAATTCCTCCATTCTTCCTTCCCACCAGTTGACCCAGCTATCAGTCTTGAGTTATTTTTATCAGCATATCAATCACTAAAACAAAGTTAAAATTTTACCTTTAACAGTTCACATGTTCATAATTTTTTCCTAGCATTAATATTTTTTTCATCACTTTCTGCTGGGCATTACTCTGTGTAATGTTTTGAAACATAATGTTTCAAAACCACCGTGTGTATGATTGTCCTACATGGAAGGAAACAATTTATAAAGTCAGAGTTATTTTGATTTTGTGTTTTTGTTAATATTATTTTTGTCTCCATATGTTCCACACTAGATTATTATTTTTAAATGAAGAGTCATTCTGTATGCCTTCAGTTTTCAAACTTCAGCCATGTGCATTAAAAACTACTAGGAAAATATTTTTGAAGACAAGTACGTATCCAACAGGAATTACTAACATCTTATATAGTAATTATAGCTTTGGAGCAGTATGTTGGACAGGTTGTGAGCTTATATGCAAGTAGTTTTGAACAGCATTTTGGGGAATTATAAAACTTTATGTCTAAAATTGTTACATTATCCAAACATGGTATATAGAGCATATACGTATCTTGATTTTTATCAAGAGATTTAAATCTTACATATTGGACAAGAGCTTATTTGTTCTATGAAAGAAATTCACAGATACTCCTTTTGACTCCTTGTAGAGACCATTATAAAATAGAATATGAAAATAAACTACAGGATGAACTAGAACAAATCAGATTGAAAACTCATCAGGAAATTGAACAGCTTCGAAATGCCTCTAAGGAAATATATGAACGAGAAAACAGGTAAAAAAAAAACAAAACTTGTGTAATATTTTATTTATCTTTGAAGGTTATAGAAGTTATTGAAATTAAATACTATTTGTGAGTTAGCATCTTTTTTAATGCACTTGTCATAAATCTAAATACAATATAATGGGAATATTAAAATTCTAAAAATATTTGATAGCTAGCTTAGAATAGACTTTACCAGGCTTTAGACCTTTTCACTCTGATATTAGTATAATCTCTTTTCTTCCCCCCAAGGGTGGGGTTTATTTCAAAATTGTAAAGACATGTATTTTATTTTTTATACATAATAAGCAATTTTAAGCGTATAGTAAAATGTTCCACATTTTTTTTTTTTAATATTTATTTTTTAGTTTTCGGTGGACACAACAATCTTTATTTTATTTGTATGTGGTGCTGAGGATCGAACCCAGCACCCTGCGCATGCCAGGCAAGCGCGCCACCGCTTGAGCCACATCCCCTGCCCCTGTTCCACATTTTAAAAAATATTTTATTCTTTAGTTATAGTTGAACACAATACCCTTATTTTATTTGTTTATTCTTATGTGGTGCTGAGGATTGAACACAGGTCCTCACATGTGCTAGGTGAGTGCTCTACCACTGAGCCCCAACCCCACCCCCAAATGTTTCACATTTTTAAAGTTAAAAAAAGATATCTAAAAACAGACATTTTTTAAAAGTCAAATATACTTAATGTCTCTCATAGCACAGATTTGTTCCTTAAATACTCACATTTCAAAAACTGGTTTGAAAAGGTTTAAAAAATTAGCTAAACTTATTTATATTGGCAGTGATTAAAATTTCCTTATCTTCAGAAAAACAAGCCAATGACATGCAGTAAATTTAAAGCTACGTGCATTTAGCAGTTTAATCAAGTGTGTGGTTTTACCAGTACCCAGAATGGTACTGGTGCTGCAGTTATCACTTTACTAGGAACAGCTTAATTCTCTAACAGTGGACTATTGACATCCCAACAGTCTTTTCCACAAGTAGTTTATGGTTTTCAGCTTAAGAGAGAAGAGCAGCATTTAAACATCCCTTGCATATGGGGTTTACAAGAACCACGTTATGCAGAATTGTAAGGCCAGTTCCTTCTTATGCCACCAAAGATGGCACACAGGATAAGTACAAAGTACAGAAGCGTAATGACTGTTGCAGGTAGTCTTCTTATTTCAGATATTTTCTTCAGCTGCTTCACAGGTTCCATTTAAAAGAGTGTATTGGCTAATGCTGCAAGATTTCCAAGGGTGTAAAACACTGCAAAAAGCTTTGTGCCACCAGGAAGCCACAGCAATCCAGTTCCAAGGATAGAAGAAAGAAAATGCTTCCATGAAGCATATGATAAACCATTTTATTTTAGTGTTGTAACTAAGAGAGGGGGCATAAGGATCTGCACGGGCAGGCCTTGCTCCTCATAGTCGTGGCAGCTCAGGACCTGCTGCAGCTTCTCCATGACCTAGTCTGCAAAGCACGGCACCAGCCACGCCATTATCTCTTTGTACTGGATAACTTGTCTTTTTGCCTTTTCCTCAATTCAGACTGAGGACAGGGATCAAAAAGAAATTACAGCCAGGAACACGCTAATAATCCCAAAGGTTTGGGAAGCTAAGGCAGGAGAATCATGAGTTCAAAGCCAGCAGCAATTTAGTGAGTCCCTTTCTCAAAATATAAAAACAGGCTGGGGTTGTGACTCAGTGGTGAAGCGCCCCTGGGCTCAATCCCTGGAACCAAAAAAAAAAGAAAGAAATTAGAGGGTACTAAGACATATCAGTAGTTCTTATAACATGCCAATAATTTCTCCTAAAAAACTAATTTAACTGCTGGTCCTGAAAAATGTTAGATAACCTTGAAGAAATATTTTTATTTATACACTTAATTTTGGACCAGTGTATATAAGTTTCTCCTAGTTAGTGACTAACAACATTAGGGGAAAATAAATGCTATTTATTTCAGTGGAAGAGTTTTTTTTTTAATTATTATTCTTTTTAATTATACATACAGTATATTTTGACACATTTATACAAATATAGAGTATATCTAATTCTAATTTGGATCCTAGTTGTGGTTGTACATAATGTGGAGATGTATGATGTATGTATGTATGTATGTATTTATTTATTTTACTCTTTTTCTAAATACATGACAGTAGAATGTATTTGATAGGGTGTATTTATATATGTATGTAGGAAAATTAAGTCAGATTCATTACACTGTCTTTCCTATTCTGTCCCCCCATCCCTTCATTCCCCTTTGTCTAACCCAATGAACTTTTATCCTTCCCCTTCCCATCTCTTGTTGTGTGTTAGCATCCACATATCAGAGAGAACATTCAGCCTTTGCTTTTTGGGATTGGCTTATTTCGCTTAGCCTAGTAGTTTCCATATATTTTCATTAATCAGCAAATGTCATGAGGTTATACTTTTTTATGGCTGAGTAATATTCCATTGTGTATATATACCACATTTTCTTTATTCATTCATTTGTTGAAGGGCACCTAGGTTGGTTCCATGGCTTAGTTATTGTGAATGGAGCTTCTATAAACATTGGTGTGGCTGCATCACTATAGTATGCTGATTTTAAGTCCTTTGGGTATATACCAAGGGATGAGATAACTGTATCAAATGGTAGTTCCATTCTAAGTTTTCTGAGGAATCTTTGTACTGCTTTCCAGAATGGTTGCATCAATTTGCAGTCCAATCAACAATGTATGAGTGTACCCTTTTCTCCCCATCCTCACCAACATGGTTACTTATATTGTTTATTGTTGCTATTCTGACTGGAGTGAGATGAAATCTCATAATCTAATCATAATCTAGGATTATATTTACAATGAAAATAGCAAAGAATGTTTTACTATAAAAATTATGAATCACCATTTATTACCAGTAATCAGATTAAATATATACTTTGGCCACCAGCAAAGCAGGGACGGGAAAAATGTGTGTGTGTGTATAGCACACAAACACATATTAATTTTTTTAAAGTAATGTTTTTATCTTGTGAAAAATAGGGACACTTCTGGATTTCCTTACACTTAATTTATATTTTAGAATTTGAATTGTTAATTACTAGACGGGGCACTATAATTCTTTGTAAGGCATCTGAAGTTCTGAGCTAACGTTCATATTTTTAATCTTAAGAATATATTTTTCAAAGTAGCTCACTATTTAAATAACATTAGTTTTTTGTTTAGTTATTATGTCATGATCATTTTGTTCTTTTACCTTGCATACATTTGCATATATATGTATAAATAAAATATAATAGATGTTCAGAAAAAAATATTAAGTAAATATTTAATAATTATAAATTAAATCTCTTTACCTACATCCAAATCAGGAAGTAGAAAATGCAGTACCATAGGAATGTTCTTGAGTTCCTTCTTGCTTCACTCCTACCTTCCAAAGAACAAATACATTTCTGACTTTTTTTGTACTACGGATTAAACCCAGGGGTCTTAATCACTGAGCCATATCCCCAACCCTTTTTATATTTTATTTTGAGACAAGGTCTCACTAAGTAGCTTAGGACCTCACTGAGTTACTGAGGCTGGCCTCAAATGTGTGATCCTCCTGCCTCAGCCTCTCAAGTTGCTGGGATTACAGGCATGCACCACCATTTCCAGCTCTATTTTGACTTTTATGCTAATGACTTCCTTGCTTTTCTTTAGACTTTTATCATCTGTGTTACCAGTAAATAAATATTTCTATACAATATCATTTAGTTTTTCACATTATATTAGTATCATATAAATGGAAACATGCTGGCTATATATATTTTTTGTGGCTTATTCACATACCCTTATAATTTTAAGATTCATTTGCTAGTGTACTTAGTTGTCTCTTTGTTCAAAACAAAGCTATGACATTTTAATGCGAGTGCATGTTTAAGGCAGGAGGATCTTCAAGAGATTGGAGAGAAATGCACACAGATCAATTAAATAATTCCAAAGCAGTTCTTAATATTTTGCAAAAATTTGCTTGATCCCAGCCATATATTAGGAAAGAAGCATCCTATACCTTGTAGTCACTTTCTCTTAGTGTTCAAAACACAGACCAAATGCTTAGCTTTTATGCTAAGCTTTAAAAGAGTTTATGTTTAAACTCTTCATGGGATTGTCAAAGCAACAAATTTGCTTAGTTAGCAAACATTGATTAAGGCCTTCATATGCAGTTACATACTAGATACCATAGGTAAAGTTATAACTTTTGCATTCACAAAGCTAGTAGTCTAATGGAAGATAAATACAGAGAAAAAATTATCATAAAGTGTGATTGCTAATGGAGAGTATGACTGGATACAAAGGTTGATATCCACTGTGCATCTAACCAAGCCTTGGGAGGAAATAAGAAAGACTTCTTAGAGGAAGAAGTATCCATGATGATTCCTGTGTAATGACCAAGAGTAAGACTACAAGTTAGGAAAGGAAAAGGAATGCAAAACCAGCATATATCAAAACCTTGAGGCAAAACAAAATTAAAATTTTTTAACAAGCTGAAAATAATATATTATGGTTTAAGCATAGATTAAAAGGCAAGAAGTTATAAGAGATGAAACAGAAGTGGAAAAACAGACCCAAATAATGCATGTGTAAGACCTGTGACGAAAAATGGGAAGATTTTATTTATTTATTTGTTTGTTTGTTTTATGTGTTGCTGGGGATCGAACCCAGTGCCTCACTGGCAAGCACTCCACCACTGAATCATAACCCCAGCCACAAAGGGAAGATTTTAAGAGAAGGCAAGATATATTCTTGTTTTGTATCAAAAGATCACTGCTATGTGGAGAATTAGATACGAATGACATGAGACTGTAGGTAAAGAGGCTACTTGTAGAAGTTGTTTCTATTATCAGGATGACAGGTGATGATGGAACTGAATTAGTAGTAGCAGAGATGGGCCATATTGGAAAAATGTTTAGGAGATAGACCCAACAAGACTTATGGACTAGGTTGGATTGGGTGGATAAGACATTGTTAAGGATGCCATGTTTCTGGATTGGATACCTGCATGGATGGTGAATATAGTTTCTAAAATGTTAGAAAACACAAGTTTTTAGTAGGAATACAGAGAAATATATATATCATATATATAAGTATGATATATATAAATTTAGTTTCTTTGAAGTGTCTGTAGGATATGGAGATGGAAGATGTGAATTCATGTTCTACATATTTAACAATTAGAGAAATGCAAATCAAAACTACACTGAGATTTCATTTTACTGCAGTTAGAATGGCAGCCATCAAGAATGCAACCAATTATAAGTACTGGAGAGGTGTGGAGAAAAAGGAATACTTTTTAGTGTACAACCATTATATAAATCATTATAGAGTTTCATCAAAAGACTAGGAATGGAACCAACATATGACCCATCTATACCACTTTTCTGTATTTATCCTAAAGAATTAAAGTCATTATAATACATATGTGTCTGTATACACACTCAGACACACACACACACACACACACACACACACACATATATATATCAATGCATGCATATCTATGTTTTAGAAGCATGATTCATAATGCCAAACTATGGAACCAACCTAGGTGTCCATCAGTGGATGAATGGATAAAGAAAATATGATATATATTCACAATGGAGTTTTATTCATCCAAAAAGAACAAAAAATTATGTCATTTGCAGGAAAATGAATGAAACTTGAAAACATTATGTTAAACAAAATAAATCAAACTCGTAAGTTAAGGGGCATATGTTTTCTTTCATATGTGGAAGCTAGAGGGGGAAAAGGAAAAGAAAGATGGGGAGAGTCTCATGAAAACTGGGATATTAGTAGAGCAGAAGAAAGAGATAGGGATGAGGAAAGGGTAAGGGGCCATACTAGGGAATGATATTGGCCAAATTGTTATATTGTGCATATGTATGAATGTTTAACAACAAATCCTACCATTATGTATAATTATAATACACCAATAAAAAATATAGAAAAAATGATCCCAAATTCATCAGGAGAAAGATCTGGGTATAAGAAAACCCAATAGTATAAGTAATATTATTTCTCTTTTACAAATAAGTACTGTTAGTTCTGTGGTTCAGTTCTGTTATGGATTTTATAGGCTTTTGTTGACTAATCTAACCTTAAAGTTCATAGGATTATTTCTATGCTAAAATTCATGATTATTCCTAAATAATCCATTTAGCCATAGAAACTTAGCTGGGTAATCATTTTGAGAATTTTCTAATTTTTTAGTCATTGTTCTTTTTAAAAAGTGTTTTTTTTTTTTTTTAATGTATCTTATCAGAACATACATGTATTAGCCCTTTTCTGCAAGATAGTTAGTAGAGGTAGCTTGGTAAAGCTGTGTGATAAAACAACCAGCAGAGCCATTTCTGGAAGCAAATTTCCTTGTCTGGCCCCCTGTCTACAACAGAATACCATTTAACCAGCACATTCCTGAGATTGGGGCTGCCCTGGATTCCCCATCCTGCCACAGGACATAGAATTGATCCCATGGATATGGATGCTTACATGGACAGTTGCCACCAGGTGGTGCCAAACTGCAATCTGAGCCTTTTGCCAACAGGGACACTTATCCAGCCAGTTGTACAAGCTTGACTTTATCATTTTAATCTCAGTAATCCAACCTGGTGTTTTATGTAGCAGAATCTATTTGGATCATAATTTCTTCATTATGGCAGATTTGAAAGGTAGAATAACTACTGTGTCCCCGTAGGCCTTCCACATGGTAGAAATAAATTGTAATTATTTATTTTGATGTCTTAGAACTTAAAATGGTTGAGAAATGATTTTTGTTTTGTTTTATCTGTTTGTTTGTTTTGTAGTTGAGTATGGACAGCATGCCTTTATTTTTTTTGTATGTAGTGCTGAGGATCGAACCCAGGGACTCGAATGTGCTAAGCAAAGTGCTCTGCCACTGAGCTATAGGCCCAGATCGAGGAAAGGTTTTGGTATTCATTGTTAGAAAGCACAAATTTCAGAACAAGTTTACATGTTTAGTTTTGTGTGTGTGTGTATCTAGGTAAATTAATCTCTTGCTTTGTACTTAGATATATCGAATGCTGGTTCAATATGAATTAAAATAGAGAAAGTACTTACACTTTGGTATTTGTACTGAGTTCCTTACCTTTCCCTCAATAAATATTTTTAGAAGAAAGTAAAATAAAAAGATTAGGTAAATATGTTTTACCTTGGTTTGTTTTCCGTGCCTTTTGTCTTCTTGAATGTGAAAAAGACAGATGGAACTCATGTCACATCTAATCTTAGTCTCTGTCCTTATAGTCATTCCAATAGTTTTTGAAATTAAGTGGTTGAAAGAAGAGGAAGTATGTAGAAGATATAGACTTTAAGAGATAAAAAGACAAACTTGGGTATTTGGATATAGCAAAAACACCATAGGTGGAATTATAATGTTTATGTATATTGTGGCTCAATCTGTAAGTTTGGCTTCTTATCTTTTTTGTGTGTGTGTGTGTGGTTTCTTGTTATTTTTAAATGGCAGTTTGGGGCTGAAGATGTAGCTTAGAGGAGGAGTGCTTGCCTAGCATTCTCAAAGACCTGGGTTTGATCCCCAGTACCACCAAAAAAGTAAAAGTAAATAAATAAAATGCCAGTTTGGAGCTATGGGAAATGATGAGTGGAACTCACTCTGAGGATGAGATTTATTATATAAATAAATAACCTCTTGCTTAGTAGGTATTTCATGACAGAAATGTTTTGTACCCTCTTCATATTTGGAAATAAGACATTATTCCATGATTGGCAATATAGTATGAAAGAGATTTGCAACAAAGGACTAAACTTAAATCCTGGCCCTAGTACTTACTGAGTGGATAAGCCATTTAATGTCACCAAAGTTTAATTTCCTCTTTTGGAAATTAATATTAATAATTCACAGGGTGAAGGTGAATATTATTAATACTTCATAGGATGATCTGTGAGATCTAAATTAGATATACATGTGGAAAGTATAGTATCAATTATGAAATTATATATAAATATAGGTATTTTGATTTTTGTTTGCCTTTGTATGATAAAGAATATTTTATCCATTGTGTTGATAATTTAAATACAAAGATGATTATGTAAAAGTTAACTGGTAACATGGAATTATTACCATCCTGAGGGTCTACATGTCATTTGTGTCAAAATTTCTGCATATTGGTAACTTATTTGTTCCCTAATTAATACTATGAGATAATAACATAAGGAACAATAAATTCAGCTGATTAAGTTTTTCCAGAAAGTAAAACTATCTTTATCAAAGGTAGTCTCATTATAAACACAGAAAGAATTATTCTGAGTGATACTATAAAAAGGATAAGGGTGAAAGCCAGGTGTGGTAGCGACTCGGAAGTCTGAGGCAGGAGGATGGCAAGTTTGAGGTTAGCCTCAGCAATTTAGAGAGACCCTGTCTCAAAATGGAAAGGGCTAAGTATTTGTCTCAGTCATTAAACACCCCTGGATTTAATCCTTATTACCAGAAAAAAAGGGTGGGAGGGAGGATGAATTTGTTAGAGGCATTCATTATGCTTTTGATGCTATACTGAATCTGGAAATTCAAATAGCTTTACAATTGTTTGAAAGAGAGAGTAGGCAGCAGAGAAAAGGAGATCGAAAAAATGCTTTTAAGTGTAACAATTAGTACTGCATTACTTCAGTGATTATATTTCCCACCCTATCAGTAAAAAACATCTTGACCACAATTTATTATCTTCCAAAAGTACTCAAGAAGTAATTTTTATGACATGAACTTGAAATTTCTGTAGAATCTCGGAGTAATGGTGAACAGCTTTGAATCTTGAATCTAGATTTGTTTAGAAGGATTAAATATATGCAATGCATTATAGTAGGTGAACTGGAGCTAGTTTACAGAGGTTCCACTCACCATTCTAAAAGTATATATCCTCATTAATGCTTCAGCAAACATATAAACAAAGCTTTTTGTTTATATTTCACCAAATAGCTATATAGTTTTTTAATTCTTTGTGAAAACACTTAAGAATTTTCTACTTTGTATTTTCCATTACATTTTTTTACAGATAATTCTTTTAGTATCTCAAATAATTGTAAATTGATTTTTATTGTTGGCCATCTTATATTGTTAACTATATTGTTTATGCCTATAGGTGATTACTACATGGGTTCCACTATTTTACTAAATATATAAGTATTTCAAGGAATATTGGGTGTTCCAGATATGAAGCCAGGAAGTTCAGGTTGTGCTTATAGTTCACTGGGCAGTGGGGGAGGCTGAGAAAGTAAGATTATACCTTTGTCAGTAGAGAATTCCTGGAGATTTATAGTAGGAGAGTGACATGATTCACTCCTTTTTTTTTTAGAACTAGAGGGCCTTATGGAGGGAAGTTAAGTATAAGGAGCTATTGCAGAATTTAGGTGAAGATGAAAAGTGGAAAAGAGAGTAAAAGTTGAGTTTAAAGAATATTTGAGTGGTAGAATTGGCAAGACCCAGTGAGATTTAATGCAGACCATCAGGAGAATCCAGCTTTATTACTTTCGTAGTCTCAGAGTGATGATGGGTGATAAATCATGGCCATTAACTTCAGGTTGCAGACAAGACTTAGAAAGGAAGATAATGATTCAGTCCTGATTGATCATTTACTGATATGGTAGTTCTGACCAAATCCAAAATGCTTTCCTAAGATCACATAGTTTATTACTAAAGGTGTTTATCTTCTGAGCCCCAGATAGAATTCCCTACAGTCCTCAGGGTGCCTGAAAGGACTATGAGACCCTGTGGCAGTCTTCTCTATTTCCCCAGGTGCTATTAAGTAGATTGTCATTTTCCTTTTATACAGTAGAAAATCTTAGGAAACACTTCTACAATTATCATTCTCTAAATGAATACCTTCATATCTCTAATTAGATTTTCATATTTAGATAATATGCTAACAATAGCTCCTATTCATTGAGTACTTATTGTTCATCAAGCATTGTCCTCAACACTTTTTATATATATTGTAAAGAGAATTAAACAGAACAAATTTTATAGGATGTAGGGATTAGTATCTCATTTTACAAATGAGGAAACTGAGACACAGATGAAATGTAATTTACCTATGTAAGTGTTTTGTTGATAAATGTAGATGATGCCTGACTCCACAGTTAGGTGAAGACTGCTATTTAACTGGTCAGGGCTATGAAAATTGACCAAAGGCTTTTTTATCAAAACTGTAAATTTTGCTGGGGATGTAGCTCAGTAGTAGAGAATTTGCATGAATCATTAGAACTTCTTTTTCCTTCTAATATAAACATTTTAATTGGTATATTACAATGATACATATTAGTGGGATTCCTTGTGTTATAGTTATACCTGCACATAACATGGTTTTTGCTTTTAGAGGTATATTTTGACATATTATGCATACATGGGATGCAACCCATTACAATTTTGATCCCATTCTTCTGGTTGAACATATATGGAGTTACACTGGTCATGTATTTGTATATGAGTATAGGAAAGTTATGTCTGATTCATTCTACTGTCTTTCCTATTCCCATCCCCCCTTCCTTCCCTTCATTCTCCTTACTGTAATCCAATGAACTTCTAAACTTTCCCTCACTACCCTCCCTTGTTATGGGTTAGCATCCACATATCAGAGAGAGCATTCAATCTTTGGTTTTGGGGGACTGGCTTATTTCACTTAGCATGATATTCTCTAGTTCCATCCATTTACCTGCAAATGCTATAATTTTATTTTTCTATATAGCTGAGTAACATTCCATTGCAAACAGTTTCATTCCTCAGTACTTCCCCTTTCTCTCTCTTCCTCCCTCCCCCTGGCCTTCTTCCTTGACTCTCCTGGTCTCCTTTCTGGTTTTTCTCTCTAGCATCCACAAATAAAAGAAAACATACATCCCTTGACTTTCTGAAGCTTTTTTCAGTTGACATGATGTTCTAGGTCATTAAACTTTATACACTTATAATTGTGAAAATTAGTAAAGAGGACTTTTTAAACATAAAATGGTATGGTTGTTTTAATAAGGTCTACCCCTTGACATTCTTCTGACTAGACCTCATTTCCCCTCTTCTGCTGAAACACTTAACTCCAGAAATCCTCCCCTTACCTCCTGTACTGTCAATTTTCTTCCTCCCAGCTAGTTCACAGCTATGTACAAACCTGTGTTTTCTCTCATCTTTAAAAAGCATTTCTTATCTCCAGTTCCTCCTTGAGACACTTTTCTATTTCTTGGGTCCCCTTTATAACCAATTTATTTGTTGCAAAGTTTCATATATTCATTCTTTATTCCCATTTTCTACCAAGCTTTTGCCACCCTCATCACTCCAGCAAAGCTAACAAAAACCTTTCTGATAAAGATCCCAAGACCTTCATGTTGGTTGCCAAAATCCAGTTGTCATATTCTCATTTCTCATCACCCTTGACCTAGTAGCATCAGTGAATACAGTTGATCAGTTTTTGCTCCCAGGAACATATTCTTTCTCTCTTTTCTCCTGCCCCCAATATTGGGACTTGAACCTTTGAGCTGTATCCCAAGCCCATTTTATTTTATTTTAAGACAGGTTGCTAAGTTGCCCAAGCTGGCCTCAAACTCGCAATTGTCCTGCCTCTGCCTCCTGAGTAGCTAGGTTTACAGGCAGGTGCCACCACACCTGGCTCACATTCTTTTCTTTAATTGGCTTCCAGGATACCACACCATTGTTTTTCCCCCTCTTCCTTGTCTGCATCTACTTGATCCCTTTGCTGGTTCTTCCTCATCTCCTTCATATCTTTTGCCACTACCTCCATGGCATTTCCACTTGATTATCTAATAGGCATCATAAATTTAATGTCTAGAAGAAAACTTCCTATTCTGCACTCTACCTCCTTTACTCCTTTACCTTTAGTCTCACCCGGGATCAATTAAAGATAATCCTTCACTTTTTTACACCAAAACCACAAAGCCATCTTCAGATTCCTCATTTTTTACATTCTGTATTCTATTAAATAGCAAATTATTTTGTTGTGTCTTCAAAATTTATGATCTCTTACCATCTCACAGATAGTATTACATTGGTCCAAGCCTCCATTATCTATCTCTTGCCTAAATCACTGCAATAATCTCCAGTGGTCCCCAGCTTCCTTCCTTGCCCAGTTTAGTCTATTCTCAGCACAGTTTCAATTAAATCACTCCTCTACTCAAATAAAAAAAACTCCCATCTCAGTAAGTTTCAATTATAATAATTGTCCATAATACTATCTGATCTGTGCTATTACCCCTTCCTTGTTTTATTACTCTGTTCTTGTCACTTGCTTAGTCACATTGGCTTCCTTTTCCTTTACCTACAGGCATGTACCTACTTCAGTTCCTTTATTCCATAGTTCTACTGCTTACCCATCCAACTCATAAATGATAACCTTAAAACCTGTTTCCTAACATTCAAATGTCACCTGTTCTATATAGTCCTTTTCTTACCACCCTGTTAAAAATTGGGAAATCCCTCTTTCCCCTCTAGCCCCTTCTTTGCTATATTTTTCTCCAGAAAAGTTATTACCAACTAACATATACTACATATTTATTTACTTTTGCTTTTCTTCCTCCTAGAATGCCACATCCACCAGAGTAGGAATTTTCATCTATTACTGAGTGCTAAGTTGCCATGTGCCAGTGCCTAGTACATAGTATGTGCTCAATATGAATGAATCAGTAGTGGGGTTTGTTTGTTTGTTTTATTTTGTTTTGTTTTAGAAATCAGGTGGGTATTGGTTTAGATGAAAACCTACACAAAGATTTCTAATGAGAGCTGAGAATGTAGCTCAATGATAAAGTGCTTGCCTAACATGCACAAGGTCCTAGGTTTGATCCCCAGAAAAAAAAAGGTTTGTAATGGCTTTGATCAGGACTGAGCAGTGACTAACATATAGAAGTTACTCAATTAATCATCCACCAAATTTACTGTTTCATTTTGATATATTATTCTATCAGCTACTTTTGAAACCTCAGCCCATTAATGGATTTTCAGATAAGTGGTTTACATTTTGTTATGTAAATTTTTCTCACACATACTCACACATCCCTTTAACCTAATGTGGATTATGGAATGATCTACGTTAAACCAAATTCTTATCTGTATAAAATGAAAAGGATTTGCTTGAACATCAACTGTCTCAGTGCATTTGGGCTGCTACAACAGAAAATCTGAGATGGGATCATTGATAATGAACAAGACTTTATTGGCACTGTACTGGAGGTTGAGAAATGCACAGCTTCCTCCAAATTTTATTAAATGAAGTTCGTACTTTGTTCAAGTTGTTTTTATGTCATATTCACTGACTCTTCAACCACCTATGTTAATTAAAGGTAAAGGTAAAATTATTTGTCAGTGTTAAAATTGTCCGTTTGCAGTTTTGTACTATGCTATCTTTTTTGTTTTGTTTTTTGTACTGGGGATTGAACCTAGGTGTGGTGGGGGCAAGGGGAAGGTAGGGCTCTCTTACACTGAGCTATATCCCCAACCTTTATTATTTTTTAATTTGAGACAGTGTCTTGCTAAGTTGCTGGAGATCTTGCTGGGTTGCTTAGGCTGGATTGTGAACTTACGATCCTCCTGCCTCAGCCTCCTGAGTTACTGGGATTACAGGCATATGCCTCTATACCTAACTGTTTTCTACTTCTACTGTCTTAGAAGCAAAGGCACGAGCTGTGAAAGTAAAGAAATTTTATGTTTTGTCCAGGAAGAAGAATATGGAGATAGAAGAGATTAATTCAACACTTTCCCTATAAATAAACTTGTCACAGAAAACAATCTGTTTCAATCACTTCACGTTCCAACTAGGAAAAAAAAATCACTTTTATTAACTGAAAATATTCCTACATGAAAGCAGAAGTAGAATGGATTTCTTTTTTTTTTTTTTTTTTTTTTTTTTGAATGGATTTCTTAGTTGTTGTTATCTGCCACGCTCTTCTGACAGCCATGTTTTCTTCACTATTTATTCTTTGCAAATTTCAAGTTCTGAGGTGTACACTAGTGATTTTATTTAGGCTAAAGCCTGCACATGGCATTGCCAAACTCTGATTTGTTCTTATTGGAATTTCAGAAGTTACTAAAGTTTTTCTTCTAACTTTTTTCTTACTATTTTTCAGATAAAAATTTAGATTTGGCTTACTGTTACTGTGAAATTTATCTTGTATAAATGAGAATAGATTCCATCCCATACATTAGTTTGCTATTTATGTTTTCTACCAAAGTTTTTAGTTTAAGATGTGAGATGTTTTTGTGTAAACTTATGTGTATTAAATCACCTGCACAAATTGCAAATATTGCGTATGAAATATGTCTATTTATTATAATATTAAGTAGTAAATATTAAATAATATATTACATAATAAATAGTAAATGTTCTTCAAAGAGGCACACAGTATGATTCAGCACAGACTCTGGAGCCATAGCTTACTTCACTGTATGACCTTAGGCATATATTACATATGAAATATGTCTATTTATCATAATATTAAAAACTTTATTCAGAGAAATGATTAAGATCTAAGTTTCTCATTCAATGTTATTATTTAGTCGTATCTCCTAGTTTGTCCAGGAAAGTTGTAGTTTATGCTTGTTTCTTTGTCATAATTAACAACACCCTCTTTTGCTTTAAAAACTATCCCATGTTAAAAAGTACATTATTTGGACAATGGTTATTGTACTAAGATGCTCACTTTTCCTTTGCATTTTACATACAATTAAGATTTTGTTTCCCTTTTCTTCTTTTTTTTTCTACACAGAAACATATAGCAGATAGGAAAGATACGTATGTGTTATGGGAGATGGAGTTAGTAAGAAACAACATGAAAGAATTGTGACAAATATAGTTTCAGGAGTCAGGTATTAGACTTATAAAAGTACTTTTAGGGATTACATATATCCAAACCTCTGTATTTGCAGGTTCCACATCTAATGAATGGTTCAGCCAAATCCAGAAGTATTTTGAAACAAAATTGTGTCTTTACTGAACATGTGCAGACTTTTTCTTGTTATCATTAATTCCTGATCAGTATAGTATAGCGTTTATTTATATAGCATTTACATTGTATTAGGTATTCTAAGTAACCTAGAGATAACTTAAAGTATATAGAATAATATGCATAGGTTATATGTAAATACTATATCATATTATGCAAGGGACTTGAGCATCCTTGGATTTTAGTATCCACAGGGCCAGGAGCCAATCTTCTGCAGGTACTAAGAGACTTGGCATTTTTGTATTTTTAGACATTTGTTATAATATTGGCCAGTTGGTCAAATACCAACATCTTTTTCTGTGTTATTATAATTACATTTGGTTATACACTCAGATTGGACTTTTAAAAATTGAGCTTTCATTAGTTTATGCATACTACAGATAGATTCTGTCAATTTTTCAAGTGTCTCTTTTGAGGAACATTTGGATTCCTGCTATTTCATCTGTAATTATATTTCTGTTACATTTTATAATGCATTTAACATTTAGAAATGGATTATTTATTAGTTATTTAGTGTTTTATCTATGGCAAGCATATAATCCATCTGGTGTTTTATCAAACCAATGTAATTTTGAAAAAGCATGTTACGTACCATGGGCTATGAAAACAAATGTATATGATATATTCAAAATTCTTCTAAGGCCAATTTTTATTTGACATCAATTTATGCTATGAGGTGGTCCTATAATAATAAATCTCATAATGTCAGAATTTCCCAAGGAGAAAATATCTCTGATACAAAGGAATTCTTAAGAGAGGCACACAGACTCTTGAGCCAGACTCTTTAGGTTCACATTTGGGCTCCATAGCATACCTCACTGTGTGACCTTAAGCCAGTGCTTAACCTTGGTGTTTCAGTCTTCTCATTTGTATAATAGAAGTAATGGTATAACATATAGTTTGTGGGAGTGTCATGACAATTAAACAAAAACAGAAAATAAAAATGTGAAATGCCTAAAACAGTTCCTGACATATGGTAAACAATTACTATTATTTTAGTGTTTACTATTACTATTATTGACAGTATAAGAATGCATTCAGTTTACCTCTCTCAGATTTAATTTGAAATATGTCAGTTGATATTAAAGGAAAAATAAAGTATTCAGGTTGTGGAGTATATACGGATTTACACAGAAATATCACCCACATACACCTATTAGAGGACCTCTTGATAGAAGCCTCTGCTTCTAAAACTTTCCTCTATTTATTTTGGTTTTCTCTTGCTTAATTGCCTTACCTATTTTTTCTCTAAGGTTTAATTGTACATGCCACTTTTTTTTTTAAATGTTTCCCTTTATTCCCTTATCTTTCCTACTCCAGTTTAAAAAAAAAAAAAAAAAAAACTCCTCTTTGTGACCTTAGAATTTTGTTTATGCCTTAACATCAGCATTTATAGTTAGCTGAATAATAAAGATTGTGGCATGGTGAACGTATTAGTACCCTCTAATATCTCTTCCTATAAGCCTTAATGGTAGCTTTTCCTATATTTTATTTCTTTCCCTGTGTCTTAGTGTTATTACTAATGACAATGGTTACAAGAAAGGAAATATATATAGTTAGGAACTGAAGCATCTCCAGTTTCCAACTAAGCATTCTTGTTTAATTAGTACTTTAAATGTGACCTACTTGGAATTCTATTGCTGAAACAACTTAGAATAATGAGGCTTGTTTGAAAAATGAAAATTAAAACCAATTTGTGGTGACTTACTAAAATATTTAGATCATCTAGGAATGAAAAAAGACATAAATGTTTAATATACTTAGAGAATTTTAGTCTCTAAAATTAATTTTTCATGTTTCATTTGGTTTGATAATAGAATATTTTTGAAGTTTGCTGTAATCAGAATATCAGAAAATAATAATGTGCCATTTTCCAACAGCTACATTTTTAATTTTTATTATCTTTTTTTTTTTTTTTTTCTTTTTCCTCTTTTGGTACTGGGGATTGGGCCCAGGGGTACTTTACCACTGATCTACATCTCCAGTCCTTTTTATATTTTATTTTGAGACAGAGTCTTGCTAAATTGCTGAAGGTCACCTTGATTTGGTGACGGTGGCCTCAAATTTTTAGTCCTCCTTGCCTCAGCCTCCTAAGTCACTGGGATTATAGGCATGCAACATCATGTCTGACTATAAAAGCTACTTTATATTTCCAGTTACATAATAGCATATGAAAGTAAGTTTATTTTCTTTTTAATAAGAGTTGCCTGTACTCTAGTTTTTTTTTAACTATTTTGTTTCTCACTCATAAACTGTTTTGCTGATGAATTTGTAATGATTCACATGTTTTAAATTCGTTGTTAAAACATCACAAAGCAAAAGACTACTGGCTTAGCCAGTATGACCACTAAGCATTTCTGTCCAATATTTATCAGATAGATTTATTCAGATATGGGTTCTTATTACTCCCTACTGAACTTCTCTGTGAAAAATAAAAAATAAGATCTAGTTGTCTAATCCAGTTCTTTATGGGAGATAGATAGGGTGATGGGTGTAAAAATCATGGCTCTGGAGTAAGTAACAACCAGGGTAGACTACGGCCCTCTAACGTTTTCGCTGCGTGACTTGGTGCTAAACATGTAAGTTCTCTAAATTTCAGTTTACTAAACTATAAAATAGGTTAGAAAAGACAACATAGAAGATTTGTAGGGATTAAGTAAACAAAATCATTTGTGTTACTTTACATATTTTAACTGTTATGAAAGTAGGTTTTTTGGTTTTGTTTACTTGTTTTTTTAGTACATGACTTTGAAGAAGCTTACTGTTAGCGTTTTTTCTTGATCCAAAATTTTATCTGTATTAAAACACAAGTAGAATTTGATCTTTGAAGGCTCATACCTGACTGTATAATCTCCTAATTACTCACTGTTGTTAAGTTCTACCTTGTGGACACTCCTTAACTATCACTAAATGTAATCTTATTGACAATTTCAGTTCCTACTGTCATCACCACTATAAGATGACTTACCTAATACCTGGACTCCTATTTCTTGATTCCTACGTGAATAGGAATCCCAGCTCTACTTCATTTAGCCACTGCAGTGGTCACACCCTTTCTTGTCATCAACTGAAATTCTGCCATAGAAAGTACCATTCTGTTTCTAAATCACCTTTCTCCAACAACAATCTCTAATCTTTCAACTTGCGTGTACAACTACTTCCACTTAATCTGTTTGTCATCTTACAGGACCTCCAGTCCTTTGTTCCTTCTACTTTTTTCTGATATCTCAGCTTTTCTGTGTTCCCTTCTCCTTCCTTCTTCCCTGAGATTCCAAGGTCCATTGTTTCATCTGTTCTCTTGCCAATGCAACAAAACTTCATTCTCATTTTAATTCTTGTGTCCTTCATGAATATATTTTCATTAAAAATGATTAATAGAAAATTAATTAACCTCACAAAACCTCAGTTTTCTTGTAGATAATTTATTAGTAATTACACCCATCGTTAGATTATGGTAAGGATTAAGTGAGGTACAGTATTATATAAACTGTTCAACCTATACTCGACCCATATAAAGAACAGTAGTGAAGAAACTTTTCAAACTGTGTGGACTTTCAGGATTCCCCACTGATATTCTCTATGAATAATGAAAAACTGAATTTTAATTATCTAGTTCTGATATTTAGACACAGACCATATTTACACTACATGGTTTAATGCTGCTAGAAACTCAGCAAGCCAGGCAGACTAATGTAATATACACTTGGGGTCACTAACCTGTAATGGTCCTTAAAATTGAGAGCTAGTCCAACTATGAGCAGAAAAATTTATGACTCTTTAAAAGAAGGATATATTTTCATTTTAAATAACCAAAATGTATTTTTAAATTTTAGAAATCTTCGAGAAGCAAGGGATAATGCTATGGCTGAAAAGGACCGAGCAGTGATGGCCGAAAAGGATGCTTTAGAAAAACATGACCAGCTCTTAGACAGGTGAGCATCCTAAAAATAGAAATGTTAAAGCTCTTCAATTTTTCTTCCTGTTACTTTTTCTTTTTGAAAATATCTTTTTAATAGAAGTATAATTTTCATTTCAGTTGAATTATAGTTTTCATGTATTATTTCTACAATATGTAATTGTTACATTTATTGAAAACTTGATAATAGAACAGTTTAGTCACTCCAGAGAGTTTCCTTATATTCCTTTCAGCCCACCTTATCTGTTGAGGGCCACAGCCGAGTCGGGATGATGCATGGCATTTTTGCCAGAAGTAGTGGTTGAGAGGTGATGCCAGCGAGTTCTCACGGAGTTCCCGTTGAGTTCCAGGTGAGCTCTCACTGGGATTCCCGGAGAGTTCCCATTAGTTGGAGAAGTGCCAGAGGAGGGATATTTCCGGTTGCTGGTTCCTGGACGAGCTGCGTAGCGTTCGGGAGATTTCCTGGGAGCGTGTGTGGAGTGTTCTGGTAGAGTTCAGAAATAAAGTTTGTTCCTGCTTCAGTGACTCATGATTTGTGCCCAGCCAGACTGCGGCACTTATCCACTACCCCTCAAGAGGCAACCACTTTATAATTTCTATCACTATAACTCAGTTTTGTTCTTGCACAAAAAGTAAATAGAACCTTGCAAATTATACTCTTTTGTGTCTGGCTTCTTTGATTTAACGTTATGTTTTTCTTTTTTTTTGTTACTGTATCAGTAGTTATTATTGCTAATTGTGAACATACCAGTTTTATTGTTTTTACCTGTCATCGGACACTACAATTGTTTCTTGTTTGTAGCTACCATTGAAAAGCTGATGTGAGCATTCTCATACAACATTTTTGTGAGCATATTTTTATTTCTCTTGTATAAATACCTAGAATTGGAATTGCCACTCACAGGTGAGGTAAGTGTTTTAGTTTAAAAGAACCTATAAAACTTTAACTCTGAAGTGGTGGGATCATTATACACTTCCAGTTCATTTTTCAAAATTCATATGTAAAATATATGTGTGTCATAAAGAGGGCAACAGCGAATTATATTGTTTTAGCAATACAAAAGGATTGTTTTCAGAAATGAATGTATTTGTGAAAATGTAGGTTACTTTTTTCTATTAGGATAGTAGAATTTTGGATCCTAGAGAATACTTACTGACTGTTCTTGGGTTTTGTTTTTCTCTTTCCACATTTTTTTATTGGTGCATTATAGTTATATATGATGATGGGATTTGTTGTTACATATTTGTAAATGAACACAGTCTAACAATAATTTGGCCAGTATCATTCACCAGCGTTTCCCCCTCCCTCCCAAAGCATGTTTATTTTTATTTTTTTATTTTTTATTGTTGGTTGTTCAAAACATTACATAGTTCTTGATATATCATATTTCACACTTTGATTCAAGTGGGTTATGAACTCCCATTTTTACCCCGTATACAGATTGCAGAATCACATCAGTTACACATCCATTGATTTACATATTGCCATACTAGTGTCCGTTGTATTCTGCTGCCTTTCCTATCCTCTACTATCCCCCCTCCTCTCCCCTCCCCTCCCCTCTTCTCTCTCTACCCCCTCTACTGTCATTCATTTCTCCCCCTTGTATTATTTTTCCCTTTCCCCTCACTTCCTCTTGTATGTAATTTT
>NW_025999942.1:6956421-6969095 GCF_001458135.2 Marmota marmota marmota | reverse complement strand
GCTCTGCCCCTCTGGCTTGATGACAAAGTGAGAGAGACTCGGGTGTTTGTGACTCACTTTCTTTACCAGGAGACCAACTGTTTCTGTCGCCGCTGGTATCGATGAAGTTCTCTCCTCCGCCGCTTTCTGATGACATCAGATCTCTGCCATGTTGGTATCCTATGCGAATGGCAGCATTTCGTTCCCTTTGCCGGGTGACCAAAGCAACGGGTGAGTCCTGACCGGCCCTCACAAGCCCCGTCTCAGTCCTGTTGCCACTGCCTATGAAGGCTCGATTGGTATTTACCTCCACAGTATTCAGCAGGACACGGACCGAGAAGCGGTTTCCGCGGGTTCTTTATCCCTGGGCCAGAGCAGTTCCGGGAGCCGGAATTCGGCCGCTCTGAGCTTGGTGTATGTTCTGATAGGAGCAGGCTCCAAGAAGCAGTTTCCACGGGTTATTTAGCACTGAGCCTGAGTAATTTGTCTGCGAGCCACAGGCGAATGGCAACCTGAAATTACCTGTTCTATGGCTGAATGAGCTGCGATCAGTCGAAAACAGGGATGGTGACGTCAGCTCTCCAAGATGGTGGCCGCTGGCTTCCTCTGTGGTCTGACCGGTGTGGAGAACCGAATTGGACTGCTTCCTTCCCCCGTCTCAAACCCAGAATTCAGCACTGAGTACGGTGATTGCACAGCTGGCAGAAGCCCGCAGAAACTGCAGTGCTGTATCTTTGTGTTGCTATCTCCTCGTTTCCCAGCGCGCGCCGCAGATTCTGGCCGCAGGGCGATTTGCTGAATAAGCAGCTTGACCGTCTGTGCGGACAAATCTCTCGCGTTTGAGACGCCGTAGCTGATCCTCGTGCGATGGAAATCCTTCCTCTAGGTTTTGGAGCACCCCAATTTTGCTGGCAATTCCTAACAAGATAGCTTTTAGCCGTCGTTCTAACTCGTCATTCTCCCGCACAGTGACGTGGTACACGGGGGTAATGCTCTCCCTTCGCCGCCGTCTTCCCAGAACCCGCATGTTTATTTTTAATAGCTTTATTAAAAGGAAAATCGCAAACTGGATGCCATAGCACATGCTTATAATCCCATCACCTCTGGAGACTGAAACACAATGATCTCAAGGTGGAGGCCAGCCTCACCAGCTTAGCAAAACCCTGTCTCAAAAAGACAAAAACAAGCAAACAAAATGACTGGGTATGGGATGTAACTCAGTATTATAACACTCCTGGGTTTAATCCCTAGTACCAAAAAAAAAAAAGGAAGATCACTGATTAGCATTAAGCTAAATATCATTATCTCACATGGTTTGACTGCTTGTTTTTCTGACTTTTTGGGGAGGAAAGGGGATGAGTCCTGGGATTATAACCCAGAGTCAGTTTACCATTGAGTCAGTTCTTTTTATTTTTTATTTTGAGACAGGGTCTCACTAAGTTGCCTAGAGCCTCACTAAGTTGTTGAGGCTGGCCTTAATCTTGCAATTGTCCTATCTCAGCCTACCAAGCCACTGGGATTATAGGTGTGTGCTTTTTCTAACCTTTTTATTTTGAAATAATTTCAAACATAAATGTTGCTAAAATAATACAGGTGTTTCTATATGTCTTTCACATACTAATAAACTTCTGAATTTAAGCTCAATGTTTCTTTTAATTTATGAGTAAAAGACCTTTTCTTTTTTGAGACAGAATCTTGCTCTGTTGCCCAGGCTGGCCTCAAACTCCTGGGTTCAAGCAATCCTTCCTCATTCTCTCAAGTATTTGGGACTAAAGGCATATACTACTGTATCTGGCTTCTAATTTGTGATTTAAGTAACACATAAAACTAAAATTTGTGCTCAGGTGTAGCTCAGTGATAGAGAACTTGCCTAGCATTCATGAGGCCCGGAGTTCGATTCCCAGACTACAAAAAGAATAACCCAAAAAAACAAAAAAAAAAAAACACATTTAACAAATTTGATATAAAACAGAGAAGAATAACAAATAAATTGAATAACAGAATAAGGATCTTTCCTGGCAGAATTAATGAGCTGAATGACTTTTAATGCAAAAAAATGTAAGAATATGCACTTGGGTCTAAAAAACCTACAGTAGTTTTATAGAGTCAGCAGTGAAATGCGGAAATGACTTGGAAGGTTTCAGTATGGAAGTATTATCATGGAGTAATAGAATTCTACCTTTAGGCTGGTGAGATCGGAGCAAGCGAACAGCGGACTGACCCAGGGTTCGGGTGAGGGACCGGGACAGGGAACCTGTGTGAGGTCAGAGACTTCTGGCCAGGTGCTGGATCTCAGGTACCCTGTGCCCAAGATGCGGTAGAAGCGTCGAGCGCGTGAAGCCAGGGGCCCAGCGCCGCCAATCCGTCGCCCAGCCCATGGCGACCCCAGCCCTGGAGCTGCTCTTGGTGCTCGGCCTGCCGTTGCTGCCGGCCCTCTTGGGCCGAGCCTGGGGGCACACTACCACAGCACTGAACCCTTCGGAGAATGGCACTATCACGCCCTCTGTCCCCAGCCCCAGTGAGGGTCTGTCTCAGGAGGCCATTACTTGTATCATCGTGGTTTTCTCCGTCCTGGCCGCCTTGCTCCTGGCCGTGGGGCTGGCGCTACTGGTACAGAAACTTCGGGAGAAGCGGCAGACAGAGGGCACCTACCGGCCCAGCAGCGAGGAGCAGGTGGGTGCCCGCGCGCCACCGCCCCCCAATCTCAAGTTGCCTCCAGAGGAGCGGCTCATCTGAAGGCTGTGGACAGCTGCAGCTGCCCGTTCTGCCCAGGACTGCCCAACACCCCCCGCGCACAGAGCAGCCGCCACTGAGACACCAGCTCTGATGACTCAGGGGCACTGGGGTGACACTGGCCTGGTGGCTGTGCAGCATGCTGCCTCTGCTGGACTCTGCATGCAGCTGGGAGGCCGGGACGGGGCCACTCCCGCTTGCTGCACCGTCTTCATTTCACTGTGCTGTGTACTGTCCCCTGCAGCAGGCCCAACAACCCCCAATCCTTTCAGTTCTCTCACGCAGCGGATGCTCAAGCCCCCCCAGGACTCCAAGGAGAAGGTGCCGGGCTGCCTGCCCATCTAGGTCCCTCCCTTCCTCCATCTCCCTTCCCTGCTGTGTGACCTTGGGGAAGGGGTGTCTTCTCTAGGCAATCAGACTCACCCAGTGCTTGAGAATAGAAGGGAAGAAGGTGCTTCAGAGACTTGGTTCCTGGGGGCAGGGGGAGGGCTGCTCACGTTTTATACATTTATGTAAAGTTGGTAGTGACATGTAATAAAGCTTTTTTGGGTTGGTGGGAACATTAGCCTAGATGGAGAGATGAAGGTAGTGGTGAGTTATAAGGTTACGGGGATCCTAGGGGTGTGAGGGGGCTTCTTGGAAGAGAGTGGCTTTTAGGTGCACCTAGGAGCCAGAAGGGCTAGCCCTGGAGGGTGGGTGGGGGTAGGTGGGTTTTGGATCTGAGAGTAGGCCCACCCTAAACTCACCAGGACAGACCAGCTTTGGGCTCTTGTGGCTTTATTGAGGATCCAGGGTCTCCTCCACACCCCTGATCCTTTACCCTCAAAACACTTCTTAAGATCAGCAACTCGCGGCCTCTTCCTGGCCTGGGGCTCTTGCCAATCGTTGGTGGGTGAGGTAAGGGTGTTGGGGATTCCTGCGTCCTCGGGGGACTGGAAGTGAGCATGTTCTAGCAGGACCTTGGGAGGCTGGGTTCTGGGATTCTTGGAAAACTGGGGTCTGGGGAAGACTCAAGGGACTGGGATGTCCTGACAATATCAAAGTTAGGCTCTATGGGGGCTAGAAGTTGGGGACTTTTTGGAGGGCTGGGCTAGGTGTTTGCCTGGGAGAGCCTGGTGCAAGGGATCTCCCAGGCTCTAGGATGCTCAGTTGCCTTTTGAAGAGGGGAGAGATGAAGGGTTGAGGGCTCAGTAAGAGGAGAGGACTCAGGGTCCCCTGGGCTGCTTGTGTCTGTAGAAGCTGTTGAAAGCTGGGATAGAGAGATGATTTCTTGGCTGGAGCCTGAGAGCAGCTGGGAATTGGGGTTCTTTGAGGAGCATGTGATTTCCAAAGATGGTGTGATTTGAAGGGATGACAGGTCTGCAGGCAGGTACAGGGGCTGGGGCTCTGGCAGTTTCTCTTCATCTGGTTGCCATCTTATTCTTCCTGGTAGGTCAGGCTGAGTGGGGCATGGGAGGAGAGAGCAGGTTGCTGACCTTCTGATGAGAAAGAGCTGGCAGGTTCTATGGGCAGTTGAGGAAAGATTAGGTGGGGGGGTGGGGGCTCTCTCAACAGGCTGAAACAGCTGGCCAGGTCCCCTCCGTGACAGTCTAAGCTCTGGCTTGGCCTCAGGCTGCCCATGCTCCTAGTTTGTACACTCAAACTGTCTAGAATCTTGCTCAGAAAATCCAGTTCTTCTCCAGACCCCAAAAAGTTACTGTCCAGAACTTCTTCTGCCCATGGACCTTGGGTATCCTCAGGGCTCAGGGGAGGTGTCCTGGCTGAGAAAGGGCACCCCAAGTTTCCTGAGACCTCAGCCCTGGTTGGTCTGCTCTAATGTTTGGAGAGCCTTCTGATCTATCCTGGTCTTCCACTTCCAACCTTGGTCCCCTTTGAGTCTTACCTTTCCCCCAGGGGCTCAGAAAGTCCCTCTTCCAGCTTAAGTCTCCTGCTGGGGCGAAGGGGTCTGTTCTACAAAGGACAGATGTGGAGAGGGCAGTGATGTGGAGCTGCAGAATCAGGGTGCTGGGGCTTTCTGGAGGAGGGTGTGTTTGAAGTGAGCACCAAATTTTGGTGTATGTGAGGAGTGAGGCGAGATGTTCAGGCAGAGACTGGGGACGGGGGTGGAGGATTTGATGATGATAATTCCAGGTGTTTACCTGGGAAGCACATCCTTACCTGTCCAAAGTGCTGGGTGATAGGCAGGCACTGCTGCAGGCAATCTGAGCAGCTGGTGAGGGTATGATTCTTAGGGAGCCTCCCCTGTGTAGGCCAGAGTCCCCATCCTAGGAAGAGAATGCAGAACTGGAGGCTCCTTCCCTCTTCCCTCCCAGGGCATTGGCCGTGCATCATTGATGGCCTTACCTTGTACAACAGTAGGCTTTGCATTCCTTTCGGACCACTCTTGGCCTATGGAAAAGCCAAGGGGAATTAGACCTATGGATGACTGGACACTGGGCATCTGAAGTCAGCCCTCTGACCCCTAGGAAAGCTGTGCCTTGCCACAGGATCTGTCTCTGTGTCTTCCAAATACGTTCACTACTCCCTGGGCACCACCTCTGAAGTCAACATAAACTTTTGCCCCCTTGACTAATACAAAAGCATTTCTGGAGGCCGAAACCCACATAAAACGGAGTGGCCATACTGCCTTGTAAAAATGTGTCACTGTCTCCATCAAACAAAGAATAAACTTAGATGGACAATTTTAAGCCCCAGGAAACTTTCAGGCTTTGGACAAAAAAAGAAGGGCAGAAGCTGGGATGTTTCCTCTGAGGACAAGAGTCACCTTGGCTGTCAATTTTAAATGGGCAAGAAGTGATTCTGACCCAGCCGAGCCTGCTGGAGGGGACATGAGAGCGGGAGGACTGTTCCTAGCTTGGCTGCTGCATCAGCTCTGATGAAGGCCTTCGCAGGACATGCCTGTCAGGGTTAAGTGACCCATTGCCCTTGGAGCCTCAAAACATCCTCTGTCCCCTCCCCCTCGTCACCCCAGCAGTCTGGCCAATCCTGCCCAGCTCACCGAGTGGTACATGATCCTAACAGCTGGTTGGGTTTTGGCTTTGACCAAATGCAGGACAGCACCACCACCTTTCTGTGGAAGACGTTTGTCAAAGGAGAGACTTGGGATCTTGGGGCCTCTGTACTAGGGCTGGGCCCCAGGCCCCACTCCCACCCCAGCTGTGCTGCTGGCCAATTCCCCCACCTCTATAAATGAGCATAATCACGGACCCTATTGAGGACTATTGTGGGGTTAAATTAATCTAATCCAATTAACATGTAAAAAAAGGGAAAAGAAAAAAAAAGAAGTTCTACCTTTATCTACAATATTATGCTGAAATCTGGGCACTCAAGCTTTAAACTAGAAAATCTTGAGAGGAAACTGACCAAAACTGTGGGAAGATTTAAAGATGTCCTGTTAGTGCTAGATTATAATTAGATTATAACTCTAAAAAAATTATATTTAATATAATTTCTTACTTGGCAACACCTAAAGTAGTAGAATTGGGACCACAGTACAAGAAAGAGTAAAGAAAAACTTTTCAGTAGGATTTTTCAAACTGTCTAGCATCTAATACATTCTCTATCTGTACAAGTATTCAGGTATAAGCTGGCCAGGCATTCAGTGGGAACATGCTTGGAATGAAGCATCAAATGGGAGCTGGACGAGTTTGAAGACCCTTTTGATCTGGATACTATCTGTGACAACAGCTTAGAAGAGCTGATACACTGGTTAAATTACCATATAACACGAATGATGAACCTAAGCTAATTTTGAGGTATTCTTTAAAAGATCTCACTTTTCCTGTTTTTTTTTAAAAAAAAAAAAAAACACCTAGATGGGATTTTTGAAAAGGACATTATATGTAAATATATATGGGCAGAGAGTGTAGCTCAGTGGTAGAGTCAGCTTAGCATGTTCAAGGCCCTAGGTTCAACCCCCAGCATGGCAAAATAAATAATAAATGGGTTTATACATGGTATGTGACTATATATACATATGTATGTATATATTTAATTCATTGAAATTCTTTTGGGTGAGAATTAGCTGTATAAGTATAAAGAGAAGTGTAAGGAAGCAGTGTGCCATTTTCAAACATGAATGAAATGGCTTTTTACTCAAGGATTTTTAATTTTCCACAAAGTAAAGGCCTTTCATTAGGCATATAAATGGCATATGTATGTTCTAATTCTTAACTCAAAATTTTTTTTATCGTTAAGAACAAATACCCAGCTTTCCTGAACATGAACTGAACATTACTAGCTTTTGTTCTATTGAATCGAATCCTATTGAATTCTATTGAATTGAATGCTGTGAGAATTCTTTTCTACCAAAAAGAGGAAGTTTTAAAATTCAGTCAGTGTGAGTAGTAGAGTAAGTTGAATACACTGTTAAATCTGTGGGAACCTACATGAGAGGCTTATATTTGAACCTACAGTATAAGTTTGCAACTCAATTAATTTTAATAGTCATTTTTTTAGTTACACATTTTTTTAAAATATGTATCCTGTATTTTGGCATGTATTTTGAAATAATTTTTAGTCCATAATGATTTAAAATGAATATTGATTAAAGTTATGTGTTCAGTACCCCCAATTTCTCTGGCAGTGGTAGAATTTTTGTCCTAATTTTTTGCTAGTAGAAGACAGAAGTGAAAGACCATAGGAGAGTAGGTGAGTAAAGTGACTTTTATATCACAATGAGCTAGTGTAAAAGTTGGCATAGAAACCAGCTGTCCTAAATTTCCATTTAATGCTTTACCTACAAGAGAACAATTTCAATGTGCTATTTTTCTGCCTTTTTTCATATTTCTATATATGTTCATCTTTGCTTATCTGTCTTTTTATCTGTTGCCTTCTTCAGCAAGCAAGGAAATGTTTGTGTGATTTGCAAGATAAATTTAATGGAATGAAGGATATTAAGATTTGATATAAGAGCATCATATCCAAACTTTGTTTTATTTAATAAAAAAATTCTGATAATTTATCCATAAATTGCTAGTTTTCATGATTATGTAAAGTAATTTACATCATATTTGTTTTGAATACAGAAATTCCTAATTCTTTTCTGTGGGGTAGGCATGGGAGAGTACCAGGGATTGAACTCAGGGCACTCAAACATCGATCCACATCCCCAGCCCTATTTCATATTTTATTTGGAGACAGGGTCTCACTGAGTTGCTTGAACTACTATAAAGTCTCTAAACTCCCCGATTAGAATTTCATCTATTTTCATCATCATTCTGTAAAAGTAACTGAGAATTGTGATCATGTCATTCAACAGAGTGAGAACCAGCTTAGCTTTTAAAGTCATTTGCATCTTTCCAGTCTCATTTTTATTTTGTCTGTCTCCCATGTAGTCCATGCAAGTTATCTCTTGCCATTCTATAATTGTCTGGTACTTTCTGTTCACACCCTTAATTCTGTTTGTTGCTAAGAATGACCGTTTCCCTTGCTCACATATCTGACCATTGGTCTACTCTATAGATGCCCATTCTTTTTTTAAGATTGAACTCAGTAATCACATACAACTTCTGAGACCTTAGCATCCCTTCAGAAATACTTCAAGGTCTTCTCTGTTTTCTAACATTATATTATAATCGTGTGCTTATTTACAAGTCTCCCCCTCTCATGTGTTAGCTCTTTGAAGTCAGAAACTTTTGCTTCCCTATCTTTGCTTATCTGGTAAGCCTTCTAGTCAGTGTTTTGTGGTATAGGTAATTCTCAATAAATATTTATCAATTTTATTTCCCTGGAATTTTTGCTTTGATTTTGACTTAAAATTTTTCCATTGTGAAGACACTTTGCTGAAAAGAGTACTCAAGAATGTTAGACTCTTCCTCATTTTTTTACACCAGTAGTTCCCAAATCTAGATGAATTTTTAGACACCTGGAGATGTTTTGTTTTAGAAGACATGTTCCATCCCCTTACCACACCTTACCACTCCTAATAAATAAGGATACCTGCAGAGGCCCACTGAAATTTGTACTTTTTTTTTTTTTTTTTTTTTTGGGTACTGGGGATTGAACCCAGGGGCACTCAATCACTGAGCCACAACCACAGCCCTATCTTGTATTTTATTTAGAGATAGGGTTTCACTGAATTGCATAGTA
Source organism: Marmota marmota marmota (assembly GCF_001458135.2). NCBI lineage: Eukaryota > Metazoa > Chordata > Mammalia > Rodentia > Sciuridae > Marmota > Marmota marmota. The sequence continues at coordinate 6,960,293 of NW_025999942.1, read as the reverse complement.
CCTCACCTTTGCCGAGGCAAAGTGAACTCAAGATCCTCCTGCCTCAGCCTACTGAGCTGCTGGACAGCTTGCTGCCATGCCTAGCAGAATTTATACTTTTTACAAAGCTGCTGTCCAAATTTTCCTTGTGTGTCCTTTTCTCAATTATGCATTTCAGAATTAGTGTATAACAACAGTTTTGAAAACACTTTGTAAATTGTAAGTAATGCTGGTTATTTTTATCTATCACTTTGTCTCCTTGATGCCCTACCAGCAATCTCAAAGAAGTAAACTGTTTCTCTAAGGCTAATGCCTTGGGTACCCTAAGGTTTGAAAGAACGTTAGGAAGTAACAGCAGGAAAAATGTCAGTTATCTTGTTCAAACATTTTTATCAGAAAAAGGGCCAGAAATCTGGAAACATACATTATGTCCTTATTCTCTGAAATGTTGAAGAGGAATGATTCCAGAAACTAAATATCAGAAAGCTTGAATGCAACCTACCAAGAATGCAACCTTCTATCTGTTAAACAGATAAGCATTTATAAAAAGAAATGGTGAAAAAATCCATATTAGTTAACTATAAATCTTAACCAACTACATTTTACTTCTCTTTTTTGAGGTGTTTACTAGAACCTCTAGAGGAAAGTATAAATTATGGAAGAAATCCCAATTTAAGAAAAACATTTTATTAAGATTGAAAAAAAAACATGTTTTCCATATTTGGCTACTGTGAATTGTGCTGCTGTAAACATTGATATACATGCTTTTAGTTCTTTAGTATGCTGATTTTAGTTCTTTTGTATAAATACCACCAAAAAGTGGGATAGCTGGGTCATATGGTGTTTCTATTCCTATTCTTTTGAGGAACCTCTGTGCTGCTATCCAAAGCGGTTGTGCCAATTTTCAGTCCTACCAATAAGGTACCTTTATCCTCACATCCTTGCCAGCATTTATTTGTATTCTTGATGATTGCCATTCTAAATAGAGTGAGATGAAATCTCAGTGTAGCAGGGCACAGTGGCGCATACCTGTAATCCCAGCCACTCAGGAGGCTGAGGCATGAGGATCTCAAGTTCAAAGCCAGCATCAGCAGAGGCAAGGCACTGAGCAATTCAGTGAGACCCTTTCTCTAAATAAAATACAAAATAAGACTGGGGATGTGGGTCAGTAGTAAAGGGCCCCTGAGTTTAATTCCTGGTTATACCCCCACCCCCACAAAAAAAAAAATCTCAGTATAGTATTGATTTGCATTTCCCCAGTTGCTAAGGATGTTGATTATTTTTTCATATGTTTTTTGGCCATTTGCATTTGTTCTTTTGAGAAATGTCTTAAGTTTAGTTTATTTGCCCATTTATTGAATAGTTTGTTTGTTTGATATTAAGTTTTCTGAGTACTTTGTGTATTCTGACTATTAATCTCCTGTTGGAAAAGTAACTGGCAAAAATTTTCTCTCATTCTGCAGAGTCTCTGTTCCTATTCTTAATTGTTTCCTTTGCCATGCAGAATCTTTTTAGTTTGATGCCATCTCACTTACTGATTCTTGATTTTATTTCTTGAATTTTAAGAGTCTTATTAAAGAAGCTGGTGCCTGTGTCAATATGTTGGAGTATTAATTTCATGTTTTCTTCTGACTGTTGCAGTGTTTCTAGTCAATTCCCAGGTCTTTCAGCTACTTAGAGTTGATTTTTGTCAGGGTGAGAGGGATCTAGTTTCATTGTTCTACATATGGATATCCAGCTTTCCTAGCACCAATTGTTAAAAGACTATCTTTTCTCCAGCATATGCTTTTGGCACCTTTGTAACCAATATCAAATGACTGTGTCTACATGAATTTGCCACTTTATCTTCTAGTCTTTTCCATTGGTCTTCATGTCTGTTTTTATGCCACTACCATGCTGTTTTTGTTACTGTGGCTCTGTAGTATAATTTGATATCAGATATTGTGATAACTCTAATATTGCTCTTATTGCTCAGTATTTCTTTGGCTATACTGGGTCTTTTATTCTTCCAAATGAATTTTAGTACTGTTTTTTTCAAGTTGTATGAGAAATGTCATTGGTAGTTTGATGGGGATCATATTGAATCTCTAGATTACTTTTAGTTATGTCCATTTTAACAATATTAATTCTGCTTATCCAAGAACATAGGAGGTCTTTCCATCTTCTGAGGTCTTCTGAAATTTGTTTCTTCAGTGTTTTATAATTTTCATTGTAAAGGTCTTTTCCCTTCTTAGATTTATGATTTTTGAGGCTATTGTGAATGAAATTGTTTTCCTGATTTTTTTTTTCTCAGCAGATTCATTATTGGAGTATAGGAAAGCAATTGATTTTTGCGTGTTAATCTTGAATCCTTCTAATTTGCTGAATTTGTTATCAACTCTCCCAGTCTTCTGTTGGGGTTTTTTGAGTCTTATATATCTTGAGTTTTTTTGAATGTAGACCCATGTCATCAACAAATAGATAATTTGACTTGTTTTACTATTTGTATCCTTTTAATTTCTTTCTTTTACCTGATTTCTCTGTCTAGAGTTTAAAGAACTATAATGAAAGAAAATGTACTGTATATCCACAGTGGAGTTTTACTTAGCCATAAAGAAGAATAAAATTATGTCATTTGCTATCAAATGGATGGAACTGTAGAACATTCTGCTAAGTAAAATAAGCCAGACTGAGAAAGTCAAGGATTGAAATTTTTCTCTCATCTGCAGAAGAGAGACAGCGAAAGAAATTTTGAAAAAGAGATAGAGGGAATCTCACAAAAATAGAAGAGATACTAATAGAGTAGAAGAACAGGATAGAGAGGGAGGGAGGAGAGAGGGCATGGGGAAATACTGGGGAACCAAATCTACCAAATTATGCTATGCCCATGTATGAGTAAACCACAATAAATTCTTAATATATATGTGTGTGTGTGTGTGTGTGTGTGTACTATATGTATACATATTCTATATATTATATATATGCACTGATTAAAAATTTAAAAATAATGTCATTAGAAAGTTGAACAAGTGGATCAAAGGGAGAGAAGAAGAATAAGAAAGGGAAGATATTGGGGAATAAGATTGATTAGATTATGTTTTATGCATGTATGGATATGCATAATGAATCCCACTATAATGTATAATTATAATGTATCAATAAGATTTTTTTTTTTGGTATATAAACTATTTATTAACAGAAAAGGCCTACAGACTCATTTCTTCTTAGATACACCCACGGTGCGGCCGAGGCGCCCAGTGGTCTTAGTGTGCTGGCCTCGGACACGAAGGCCCCAGAAGTGGCGCAGTCCCCTATGGGCCCTAATCTTCTTCAGTCGCTCTAGGTCCTCCCGGAGTTTATTGTCTAGACCATTGGCCAGAACCTGGCTGTATTTTCCATCCTTTACATCCTTCTGTCTGTTCAAGAACCAGTCTGGGATCTTGTACTGTCGTGGATTCTGCATAATGGTGATCACACGTTCAACCTCATCTTCAGTGAGTTCTCCAGCCCTCTTGGTGAGGTCAATGTCTGCTTTCCTCAACACCACATGAGCATACCTTTGCCCCACACCCTTAATGGCAGTGATGGCAAAGGCTATTTTCCGCCGCCCATCGATGTTTGTGTTGAGTACTCGCAAAATGTGCTGGAACTTTTCAGGAATCACTAGAGACATGGCGGCAGCAGAGCGGCGGCGTGTAGGCCTCCTGTGGAAGAGCTCAATAAGATTTTTTTTTTTTTTTAATTTTTTATTGTGGGTTGTTCAAAACGTTACAAATTTCTTGGCATATCATATTTGACACTTTGATTCAAGTGGGTTATGAACTCCCACCTTCACCCCATACACAGATTGCAGAATCACATCAGTTACACATCCATTGATTTACAAATTGCCATCCTAGTGTCTGTTGTGCTCC
>NW_025999942.1:6917028-6952651 GCF_001458135.2 Marmota marmota marmota | reverse complement strand
CGATCCTCGTGCGATGGAAATCCTTCCTCCAGGTTCCGGAGCACCCCACTATTGCTGGAAATTCCTAACAAGATATCCTTTAGCCGTCCTGACTTGTCATACTCCCACACAGTGAAGCAGCACACGGGGGTAATGCACTCCCCTCGCCGCCATCTTCCCGTCCTCCTCAATAAGGTTTTTTAAAGATTAAAAATATCTTTATTGACACATGGGAGAATGTGAAGTAACAATATAATTAAATGACATTTAAATCAAATTAAATATCAGTTTCCAAAGAATATTAAACAGTAGATGAACTTTTAAAGATAATACTAGTTAAATGTTTTCAGGATTTTTACTTGATTTTTTTTTAATCACTCATTAATTAAATCAGATTTGTTAAATCTCAATTTCACAGTGATCCCAGCATATAATGAGGGTAGTTCTTTTCAAATTTTTGCACTTTAAATAAACTTTCATTAAAAAAACTAAGCACCTTAAGCCTGTTACATACCTCATTTTGAGATTCCCTTTTCTCATTCTCAGTAGTTAACAGAGTAATAATTGTAAGTTAGCTGGTTTTTGCATAATATCATAAGCTAGGAAACTCTGATCTATGGTTTGTGAAAGATTTTTTTTTTCTTTTTTTACACAAATACTAAAATGCCAAGTTCAGCTAATGGAAGATTTATAGAAATGAAGATTCTGTAAGATCATTTTTATGACATTCTCCATGCCTACATAATATGGACAAAAGTAATAAAATGTGGAATTAACTTTTATCTCCATTACACATTCAGGAAATATCCAATATAAGATCATAAATTTCAAGGAATATTGGTCATGATACAATGTAGCCAGGATCAAAATGAAGAGAATGGAGAATATGAGTTCTGCATTTCAAGTGAGTAGTACAGTGGGGTAAATACTGTATAGAAGAAATTCTTAAGAGCTCTACCTGTGTACTCTAAGATAGTGCTCTCTAATAGAATCTTTCTGCAGTTGTATGGTGGCCTATCCCATATGGAGCCACATCTTATCCCTCAGGTATTTGGGTGCAAAATGAAAGCCTGACTAGAACTGCCACCTTCAAAGATTAGTAAGTGGTACAGGGTATAGCTCAGTGATAGAGCATCTGCCTAACATGTTAATAATAATAATAAAGTTAGTAAATAATTGGTGGGGGAGGAGGGGTATCAGAAAAGTATGAGAGCTAAATAAACTTTTTTAATGAAAGGAGACAGCAAAAAAATATACAATATGGAAAAGATAAGGGATTTTGAAAGATTTATTCTAGGAGTCTAAAAAGATTTTTAGGTCTTAACCTATTCGTGACAAAGAAAATTAAAGCACACCATCTGTGAAACCAATGATATGGCAATAAAATAAGATGGTGGAAAACTGATAATGTTCAGAAAAAATACCTTTAAAAATGATAGTATGACTTAAAGGAATGAAAGAGTAATAGTGGGACTGGGGTAGGAGTGTTAAAAAAAAAAAGAAAAGAAAAAAAGGATAACCTGTGGGGGAGGAGTAGCAATTTATAAAGCAGAAAAACAAACAAAAAGATTTTAAAAAATAAAGTGAAAATATTACAGGTCACAAACATGGAAACTAGATAACATTCATATTCAGAAAATTACTGTGCTAAGGGAAGAAAATAATAAAATGAAAGAACAAAAGTATATTTACAGATATGGTAGAAGAAAACTTTTTCTGAAATAGGAAGCTTACAATTTAGAAGTCCCACATTCTGGATGGTAGGGAGAGGGTGGGAAACAGAAATATTGTAAATCCAAGTGAAATTCAATAGGAATATTAAGTCATATGAGCATTAGAAGCATCTGAGCTGTATAAGTAAGTCACTTACTGAATAATTAATCTAGTTAAACTCAAGTTTTTCCTTCATAATTATACTTTATTTATTCATTCAGCAATTTTTATTCACCATCTGCTTCTTGCCAAGCACTGTTTCTAGATACTAGAATTTAGGGTTTAGCAAGATGAAAGGATCTCTGTCTTAATAGAACTTAGGTTCTTATGATATAAATTTTAAAATATACAAATAAAAATTGAGCTATTTTTAGTTTACAGATATTTTAATTATAAGTATTTGAAGATATAAAACAGCATGATTCAGAAAGTTTGCCATCTAAGTGATAAGAAGAGACCAATCATATGAGAACTCATGAAGCTTTTAACCCACATGGCCTTCCTGAAAAACTTACTTGAAATTCTAACATCACTAACCAAAGAAAAAAATCAAAGAACTCATAAATTGAAACATCAAGGTATCAAACAAATAGCAGTGAACATTTAGTGTGAAAGTAAATCTTAATTGTTTCATTTTGGTCACAAAACATTATAATCATTATAATCCTAATTCTCAAAGGGAAATTGCAACATAAAATAATAATTTAACAGAAGTAGAGGTGAAATAGCAGCAATTTGTAACTAAAATTAGGGAATTAATAGTAAAAGGAAATAGTGCTTATAATTACAGTATATAATATCTTTAGATTTCCTGTGAGAATCAATAGTTTTGTCTAGAAATACATGTTTAAGCATACCACTTATAACAGAAGGAAAAAAGCAAGCACCAACTTTATAACAAAAGATGTATTACAAAGCAACAGCAAAGAAGCAATAACAAAGATAGAAGAGGACTGAACATCTTTTCTAATGCTGAAAATGTGATACACTCACTACGTATAAAATTTGAGTAATAAATGAAACTATATTCTTTCCACATCAGTGTGCAACTCATGATATTTAAAAATGAGAAAGTTGAAAAGGCAAAAATAGTATAACATATAAAATTATTCTAAAATTGTTTGTTAAGGATTATTTTAAAGTAATAATTCAGGCCAGATGGGGTGGCACACGCCTGTAATCCAGTGGCTTGGGAGATTAAGGCAGGAGGATCAATGAGTTCAAAGCCAGCCTCAGCAATATCAAGGCGCTAAACAACTCAGTGAAACCCCATTTCTAAACAAAATATAAAATAGGGCTGGGGATGTAGCTCAGTGGTCAAGTACCCCTGAGTTCAATCCCCAAAACCAAAAAATAATAATAATTCAAAACCCGGTACAGTAGTACACACCTGTTATTCCAGCTACTCTGGAGGCACAGCAGGAAGACAGTGACTTAAAGGCCAGGCTAGGGAGGCAGCATTAAGAAGACCCTGTCTCAAGTAATAAGAATTCAAATCTTGAGAATCCTTTTTTTTTTTTTTTTTTTTAATAATAGAAATTGAACCCAGAAGGGCTTTACCACTGAGCTACATCCCCAGCCCTTTTTATTTTATTAAACAGGGCCTCACTTAGTTGCTTAGGGTCTTGATAAGTTGCTGAGGCTGGCCTTGAACTTGTGATCATCTGTTTCAACCTCTTGAGTTCCTTCTGGTATTACAAGGTGTATAACACCACATCCAGCAAGAATCCTTCTCTAATGACAATGTATACAAAATAAAGATATACTTAAGAGGCATTATGTGTGAGCTGTAGCTACCAGTAGGAGAGTACTTGCAATGAGTATAAGTCCTTGGGTTTGATCCTAGGACTGAAACCCCCCTCCCCCCGCAAAAATAAAGATGGTATTATGTCAAATTCCAAGAAGAAAAGTACTTATTGTCACACTTTGGGTTACAGAGCCAGACAATTCTGTTGGTGCCAGAGGTGCTTTTGATGGTTGCATAAAAACATGGTTTGGGGGTAGAGATAGTATTTAGATAACATCCTAGACAAAGGGAGTATTGAACAGAGCCTTCCATGAACTGTTTACTATCAGTATACAATTCATGAAGCAAGGAAACAAAACTCAGGAAATTTGAACTACCTGGGCTAATGCTGTTAATTCATAAGTACTTACTAATTAAATTCAGGTTAAAGCCACATTAAAATTGTGATTATACATATATATTTAAGTGTGTGGCTTACTAATTAGCATGAGAAAAATGTGTTGGTAGTAAGACTATGGTTTCCGGGTTGTTCATGTGATAGTCATTTTGTAGGGGCAAGGGGTATTCCCCAAACTTTTCTAAGTATAACCAGCTGCCTTAAGTCACAAGTCAAGAAGGGTAGGTTGAACAATATAAATACGAAAGTACTACAAAAAAAATCTCAAGTACATGCTTTTCTGATCACTTATCAGTAACATCATGTTTGTAAAATAAAGGGAAACATGTGATTATATGTACACATTTTTATGGATATTTCTTAGAAATATAGAGCCATAGCTGTGTATTATGCATGTGAACTGAACCAGACAGAGAGGGAGAGAGAAAACATGTGAAGAGTGTGTGTGTGTGTGTGTGTGTGTGTGTGTGTGTGTGTTTATATAGCTTTCTTTATAGGCTGCTGTTCTGTTGCTTTAGGGGGAAATTTTCATAGATTTACATTTGGTAAATATACTCATGTCCAAAAAAAGATGTATACAAAAAATTGGAATGCCAGCTAACTAAATCAACTCATAAAAAATAAAGTTAAAAGTAAGATATTTTCCACGATTATTTTAAAATATGATATTTACTGGAAGGAAAGTCCAGAGAATTACCACAGATGAAGTGTGAGTGTATTTCTCCCACTTGTAAATGAGCTCTTATTTCCTACAGTGTATATTCTGGTCCACAATGAGTCATTTTCAACATGTTTCAATTTAACTCCTAATACATTTTTAAACTTGGCAGGCATATTTAGATGAACATTACTTCCAGTTTTAGAGGCTGCTTCTAAATTATACTTCAGTCTTGTAGTCATCATGAAAAGTTCTTTCAGTAAAAAGGAAACAGGATTGATTGGAAGTGTATGTTTTAGAGAAGGAAAAAAAAGTTACCATTTTAAATTTCTGTTACTATATAAATCCTGTTAACATTGTCTAAAAAGTCATACTTGTCCTGGGGATGTAACACTTGCCTGGCATACCTGAGGCCTTGGGCTTCATTCTTAGCCCTGCAAAAAAAAAAAAAAAATTAAAACATTAAAAAGAGCAAAACATTAAGAAAAAAGAAAAAAAGTTGTAGTTGTGAGGTCCTTTTTAATGAAAGAAGAAAAGGTAGACTGTATCTTGGATAATAAAGTTAATATTTATTAATCTCTTAACTATTCCTAACACCATTTGAGTGTTATATGTGTATTAATTTTAGTAACACTGCATAGTAGGTAGTAGTTTATTTTCTATAAACCATTCAGTCTTCATTTTGGTTACAAATCATAGAGCCTGACAATTCTGAACATAGAGCCACTTGAGTATTTGTAAAATCTAATGGATGTATAGAGAATTTTATATATTTCCAACACTAAACACATATTTAATAATTACCATTCATAAATTTGTGCAATCCTGTGAATCTTCTGACATGCTTCATTTGCCAGCCTATCTAATCCTACTTTTTAAGTGTTCTTTATTTTTGTTACTGTGACTTTTGCATTATGCCTTATTATTATTTTTTTATTAATTCTAATCAGTTACACATGACAATAGAAAGCTCTTGTATTCGTTGTACACAAATGGAGCAGAATTTTTTGATGCTCTGGCAGTACATGGAGTAGAGTTGCCTTATTATTTTTAACACTTCAAAAGTTCACACAAGTTTACAGTTGGACAAAAGCTTAAAGATCGCTGAAAGCATTCCACTCATTTTGCAAATGAGGAAACAAGTCTAAAGAGGTTACATGACTTGTCTTCAGTTATACTGTTATTAGAAGCAGAACTGGAATTAGACATCTGTTGTCTTTGTTTCCATCCTAGTTGCTGATTCTGCCACATAATTATGTCATACTTGTGTAAACAGTATATGAAGCATAATATGCATGTTGAACAATATAATTGGTACATTTTTGCTCTGAAACATACATATTAAAAATAAGAAAATTCAAAACTATGTTGTATTAATCCCCTATGGTTGCCATAATAAATTACCATGAGCTTTGTGGTTTAAAACAGTAAAAAAATGTGTTCTATCATAGTTCTGCAGGCCAGATGTCCAAAACCAAGGTGTTGGCATGGACCTATCTATCCCTTCAGAGACTGGAGGGGCAATCTTTTTCTTAACTCCTCAAGCTTCTGGGGGCTCTAAATCTTCTTCGGGTTCCTTGGTTTGTAGCTACATTTTTCATTCTAGTCTCTGCCTTTGTCTTCACATTGACTTCTCTGTGTCCCTCAGAATATATATATGTTACATTTATACCCACCCAAATAATCTAGGACAAACCCTTGTCACGAGATACTTAATCATATCTGTAAAAACTTTTTTTCCTAATAAGGCAGTTCATATGTTCTGGGAATTAGAACATGGACAGATCCTTGGGGGTCCACTATTCACCTCACTGCATATACGATTTAAGTCACATGAGTTATATTTATTTGTGTCCTTCAATAGGAGTAACATTTTATCTTTAAATTGTTCAACCAGAATTTTATAAGATGTCATCAACTTCAGGAATTATTAAAATTCTGTATTAAAATACAGATTTTCTTTTTAGCCATTTAGCAAATGATTATATAATGTCATTTAGCAAAATTATTAGCTCTTGAGCAAAATATAGTACCTTAGAAATTCTAGACTGTACCATGTAATTTATGGCATATATTTATTATGAATTACAAATCATCCTGCATGACAATAGTATTCTTTAAGAGCATTGTGACAGTGACATTGGGTTAAAGAAACAGAATTGCACTTTTTTTTTTTTTTAACAGATACAGTATAAAAATCTAGCTTTGAGGCAAGCTATATTAACTTCATTTAGACCATTTAATTGTGGTTTTCTATATAGCAATTAAATTTTGCTGTACTATGTTTGAGATCCATTAGATAACATTTTGAATGCTTTTATAAGTTAATGGCTATTTCATGTTTTATTTTTGTTACACTTATTTATCTTATTCAACAAACATTTCATTCTCCCTGGTTTTACTGTTTATGTATAATAGTATTTTTATGGTATGGGCCAGACATGTAATCATTTAGTTTTCCCTGTGTAGAAATCATTAATATTACATATGAAGGAATCTTACGTATCATTACTACATGTGAAGATATTCTTAATTCTTTTTAGCCATTAAAAGTATATTATTCAAGGGAGGAATGATAGAATGGAATAGACCAAAGTATTCTATGTACTTTATGAATATACCACAGTAAATTTCACCTTTATATATATTTATAATACACTAATTTTTTAAAAACTATAAATAAATAGAAGAAAGACTCATAGAATAGAGAAAGGGAACAGAGGGAGGGAGGAAAGGAGAGAAAGGGGAAGTACTAGAGACTGACTTGTAGCAAATTAAATTCCATGCTTGTATAACTATGTCAAAATGAACCCAAATATTATGTATAATTATAATACATTAATAAAATTTTAGTGGGGGTACTGGGGATTGAACTCAAGGGTACTCGACCACTGAGCCACATCCCTAGCCCTATTTTGTATTTTATTTAGAGATAGGGTCTCACTGAGTTGCTTAGTGTTTCACTGTTGCTGAGGCTGGCTTTGAACTTGCAATCCTCCTGCCTCAGCCTCCCAAACCGCTGGGATTACAGGCGTGCACCACTGCACCCAGCCACTAATAAAATTTTTAAAGTATATTACTCTAAATAAAAGAAGAAGCATAACCAATATTTATGTAATTTTGCATTTGGTAAAATTTTTAGGTTAAATGAGATTTATTATACAATTTTAAAGTCTCAGTAAACGTCAGCTTTTACTATTTACTGTCATCATCCTATTAGGTGAGTTTTCAAGTAAAATATGTCTGTGTTCTCTTTTCAATACCATAAAGATACAATAGTCTCTGACTGGCCATACTATTTCATGCAGAAGGATATAACCTTCATTGTTATAAAATTTAAAGAAAGAGGCATCTTTCCTCAATTTGCTGTAACTGTTAGCAATTCATACAATTGGACTTTTCCTTGCATCTTTGTTTTAAAAAACACATCCATGCTTTTTTTAAGTTGATATGTTTTTTCAAAACTTCAAGGCAATGTGTTTTCATTTTACAAATGGAAACTGTGTCTGTATTATTTACAAAAAGTAAAAAATGAGTTCATATGTCCTCAGACATCAAAGTTTTCATGACATTGACATGTCTTTTATTAGAATTCAAATGTTTTTCTTTTAATTCACTTAACTTACTCAAATGTGAGTTTCTATTAGCTAGATTATTCGTAAGAGTTTTCTGAATATAATGATGTCTATCTTGTCCAATTTTTTTTTTTTTTTCAAAAATCATGAAGTCATCTAGTTGACTCCAGGCAAGAGTGCACCCAGATCATTTTAATCAGGTAGACTGTTCATATGTAAACCTGTAAAAGAACTCATCTACTTGTAAATTACAATGAAATGTTAGCTTTGAAATAGTTTATAGAAGCAATTTGCAGGGAAGTGAAGGTATGGTAAATAGCTTGTTTTTTATCAGAATGGAATGTTTTGTACATTGGTGCTACAAAACCTGTTTATTCTTATTCATCATCTTTTGCCATTTGTTAAAGTATGCACTTGATACTGGAAGTAAGTAAACAGATTTTGTTAGAAATGAAAAATGTATGTTGTGAAATTCATTTTTACATTGTAAACAGGATTTTTGATCCCAAAGAGCATTTACCAAACATCAATTGGATTGTTTAACAGAAGCACTAATCTCTAATTTTGTAAAACTGTGAACTGAATGCTTTTAAAGGAAATCAATTTGCTAGCTACTGTGTACTTCAAGTTTGTCCAATAATTCTTCTTCTTGTAATAGAAACTATTTCTCTATCATCACTATAACCCACTTAAATTTTAAGCATTCCACTTACAAGAAATTCATTAGTTTTGATTGCCTTTCTACATTCTTATCTACTAGTTTTCCTTCCACAAATCTGAAACCATACTGTTACAAAATATAATTTACACTAAAGTGTAGCTGAAGGTTGTGCATTTAGCAATACATACATCTTTGGTGACAGAGAGCATTAGAGTAGTGTTGAATGAAAAGAATAGCTATAGTAATTCGTGCACAGTATTATGAAAACTATGAATTATGAAAAATTTATCTTTTATGAATATTATTTATAAAAATTATAATTTATTATTTTTTTTGTACTGGGGATTAAAACTAAGGGTGCTTTATCATTGAGCCACACCCCCAATCCTTTTTATTTTCATAAAATGAGATGGGGTCTCATTAGGTTGTTGAGAGTCTCACTAAGTTGGTTGGGGCCTCACTACGTTGCTGAAGCTGACCTTGAACTTGTGATCCTCTTGCCTCAACCTCCCAAGTTGCTGGGATTACAGTTATGTGCCACCACACCTGGCTTACAAACTTTAACGAATTTTTAATTGCAGATACTACTATCATGTCTAAAATCTTTAATGATATTAAAATCTAATCTAGTGTCTTAAATTTTCGACATAGTAGAATTCCATATAACTGAATTCATTTTCTGTTACCATTTTATAACAGAACCTAATGGAAATTAATCACCATGATTGCCTTTTCCTTGTGAAAACTGAATGTTCATATCATAGCCCAACTCCCCTAGCAGTTCTCTACTTCCCTTAATGCACTAATGTGTAATGATCCTAAGATTTCTTTCCTCTCAATTCTAAATGTTTAACATTGTTTTCTTTTATTTTAAATGAGAGCCAACATTATTATAAACTCTGCATTTTCCTGAGTACATCAAAAGGCAAAAGAGAAACAGATTTCTCCCCATGGTTTCAGGGGAGAATTTGGAGAGAAATATGTTTGTTATGCTCAGATTTCTCTTTGTTGTAGTATGGGCTATGGAAAGAGTAATAGAGAGTTAAAACCACTCTGAACTTTTCCTATATTGAGAGAAATTTTCAACTCAATATTTATTGAATCTTTGTGCATTTTACACTATAGAGAACTTTTAAATTAAGTCATAGTTTCTGTCTTTTGTAGAGCTGAAATCTAATGCATATACATATTTATATTTTAAAGATATGAACCTGAAAGAATCAATAGTGATCTACGAGTGTCCCTATCTATTTTAAGGAATTATTTAAGGACAGTCTTTTAGGGAAGTTGGTATGTGAAACAAGCATTTGAAGTGTGAATTTTGATCTATAAATATGAGAGAAGGACATTTGATAAACTTCATAAGCCTAAATAGAAAGAGAACAAAATTAAAGGATCATCCCAAAACAGCAGGTAAGTCATGGAACTGATTCATAGTATGTCCTAGATGTCAGATAAGGATAGACTGTTTAATTTTGTGATAGTCCTGAATATGTGAATAAATGATTTATATTCTTTCAGTGAGCAGTGAGGAATGACTTGAAGAAAATCACATTTTACAGGACTAGCTGGGCAGTAGTTGCATGTGTAAATTAAGGGCTGAGTTAAATTTCTTGCACATGGATACTTCAAGATGACCTAAATAAAAGTACTGAGAGTCCAGGTGATTGGTAACAATGGACTGAATTGGGATGATGTCATAGAGAATAGAAATGAAAAGACTGATTTTAGAAATACAACTGGGGGTGAGGTGCTGGTGAATGGTAGAGATTTTTCCAATCTTCTATTTATCAATACCTGTCTTCCCAAAAGAAAAGAAATTTATAATATATTTGACCATATTCTGCAGTCATGTTTGGGCCACATTTCTAGTTAAAAGACCAAATCATGAGTACACTTTCCCCTTCTTCTTCATCTTTTCCTAGGACTGGTAAAAACAGAATTAGAGATCACTAACATATCTTTTCAGTGCTTTTTTTTTTTTTTTTCAATATATACACTGTTTAAGACAGGGTGTAGGGCCTTACAATAGCCTTTCTTAAACATTAAGAATATCACATTCTTCAGCCCCATCCTATCAGAAAACTCTGAATTGGGATTTCCTACAAGACTAAGGGATAACCGTTGTAATTTTATTTTTGCTGCTATTTTCTTTCTTTCTTTCTTTTAAGAAAAACAAAAACAAAACAAAACAAAAAAACTCTGGTGAGGAATACTTATTTCGATGGACCATTTATTGGATTCCTGCAAATATCATCAGCACCCAGTCCCACTATCATGATTAACAGGTGAATTCTATAGCCTGCAAACATTAGAGGCAATTTAATTTTGTGGTTAAAAGTACTGCCTGGATTATAACTAGCTCTGTTGTTCCTGGGTACGTGACTCCCATTTAACCTCTATGGCTTAGTTTCTTTGTTTATAAAGTGTGATAATAGTAACTTAACTCTTGTGAGGGTTAGATTGATGTTATAGTTTTTGTCACATAACTGTTAACTGTTAGCTCTATGGTTATTATAGGAAGTAATAAGTGACTAGATGTAAAACTAGCTTATAGAGTTATCAGTGATTATTCGCACAAGATTGTCTAGGAGTTGAGATGACAATGATTTAATTATTAGAAATAGAACTTTGAGAAAAATGGAAGTGATTCATAGGTAAATGAAAGCTATAGTTTCAATTTAGGACTTATTCTTGAATGCTGAATCACTATTCTTGTGTGGAAATACAGTAGACACATGGGAATAGGGCTTTCATGCCTTGGAAAAGGCTCAGGCCTAGAGATAAAGATTTGGGACGTATCAGTGCTGAAATCTGTAGTAAGAACTCTGAAATTTGGGAAGAGATTTAATAAGTACTGAAAATTTGTAATGGTTCAGTACTGTGCTGTTATGATTATGATTATGATGATGATGATGGTGATGATGATGATGATGGTGGTGATTTTGGTACCAGGGATTGAACCCAGGGGCACTTAACCACTGAGCCACATCCCCAGCCCTTTTGGTGTTTCATTTTGAGACAAGGTCTTGCTAAGTTGCTTAGGGCCTCACTAAGTTGCTGAGGCTAGCTTTGAACTTGTGATCCTCCATCCTCAGCTTCCCAAACTGCTGGGATTACAGGTGTGTGCCACCAGACCCAGCTGTGCTAAATTTTTTAGGAGAGGCTTTTTGTTTTGTTTTGGTTTGGTTTGGTTTTTGCTTGTTTAATTTTTTAATTTTAGTCTTAGTTTTTGTTTTTTACATTCTTCCTTTTTTATGTGAGGAAATTAAGATTCTCAGGGAGGTTGTTTCCCTAAAATGCTGTGGTGGTAGTCTACAAATAAGCTATTGAAACTAATAAGTGACTTTAGCAAGATTGCAGATACAAAGTAATTATGAAAAAAGTAATTGTATTTTTGTATATTAGCATTAAGGTGTTTCAAATTGGAAATTAGGCTGTAGATGTACCTCTGGTAGAGAACTTACCTAAGGTGAATAAGGCCCTGGGTTTAATCTCCAGCACTACACACACAAAAAAGGAAATTAAATTTTTTAAAATACTATTTCTAGTAGTAAAAAACATTTAATATTCAGATGTAAAACTTAAAATATGAAGTATAAGACCTGTATACTGAAAGCTAATAAATATTTCTAAGAAAATGTAAGATTTATTAGAAAGATATATCATGTTCATATATTTGAACACTTAATATTGCTAAAAATGTTCCTTGGAGGCACTTAATTTATACATTCAAGGCAATCCTGACTGAGAGTCAATGTTTTTTCTGTAGAAATTGACAGGCCAACTTAAAATTTACATAGAAATTCACAGGACCAGAATATCCAAAACAATCTTGAAAAGGGATGGAGGTGCCAGGATAATTCAATGAAGAAATGATAATCTTTTCAACAAACCACATGTAAGATTTTGATATCCATGTGTAAGAAATTTAATTCAGCCCTTAATTTACACATGCAAGAATTAATTTATAACCACTCATATATCTGAATATGAGGACTAAAACTAGGTTTTAAAAAAAAGGTGTAAGATTAACCTTGGATAAATCAAATTAGAACATAAAGAGTATGCACTACTAAGAAAAACTTGTTAAACTGGACTTCATCAAAATAAGAAAATTTTGCTCTTCTGATAAGAAAGAAAAAAGATAAGCCACAGACTTGGAGAAAATATTTGCAAAAACACCTGTCTAGAACTCTTGCAACTTAAGAAAAAGACAGGCTTCTTCATATGTTCAAGCTGGATATGGTGGCATATGCCTGCAATCCCATTGACTCAGGAGACTGAGGCAGAAGGATCTCAAGTTAAAGGACAGCCTCAGCAACTTAGCAAGACCCTGACTCAAAGTAAAAAAAAATAAAAAAGAGCTGGGAAGGTAGTTCAGTGGTGAAGCCCCCCTGAGTTCAATTACCAATAATGCAAAAATAAAATGTTTATAAATGACCGAAAGACTTGAATAGAACCTCACGAATAAAGAAATACAAAAGATCAATAAGCATTAGAAAAGATTCTGAACATGAAAATTATAGCTACAATTAATGCCACTACAACCACTAGAGTGGCTAGATTTTAAGTGATATTACTAACTGTGGTAAGATTGTTGGTTAAATGGAACATGATAAAGTAAGTGCAGACTTATAATAGTTTTTTGGAAAACAGTTTAGTAGAAGGAGGCAATTGACTGCAAAGCAGCAACAGAGTTTTAGGGGTGGTGGAAATATTGTATGTTGTGATGTAGTCATGATTATATGACTATGAACATCTGTCAAAACTCATATAGAAGGTGTGGTTGTGCACAGCTGTAATCACTGGCTACAGGGGAGGATAAGGCAGGAGGATCACAAATTCAAGACAAGCCTGGGAAATTTAGCGAGAACTGCTCTCAAAATAAAATGAAAAAGAGCTGGGAATATAACTCAGTGGTAGAACATTTACCTAGCATGTATGATGTCCTGGGTTAAATCCCCAGTGTGGGAAGGGGAAAAAAAAAAACTCTAATATATACTTACATGCTTAAAAATTCATAAATTTTTGTATAAATTATATCTCAGTAAAGCTAAATTTTTTATAGTCTTTATTTTTTAGAACAGTTTTAGGTTTATAGCAAAACTGAAAAGAAGGTACAGACATTTTACATAATCTCTGCCTCCACACATATAGCATTGTCAGCATCCCTCACCAAAATGGTATGTTTGTTATAGTCAATGAACGTGGTTGACATAGCATTATCACCCAAAGTTCATAGTTTACATTAGGGTTCACTGTTGGTCCAATCTCTTTTTAATTTCCTCACTACATCCTTGGTCAACTATTGCTCTTGGGATTGCACATTCTCTAGGCAAGTCCGTAAGGACATGTATCCACCATTATAGTTTCATACAGAATATTGTTTACAGTCTTTATATTTTTACCTTTTCTAGAACATCATGTATTTGGAATTGTGTAATACATAGCCTTTTCAGACTATCTTCTTTCGCTTAGCAATAGGCACTTTCATATTTTTATGCCTTGATAGCATATATCTTTTTACTGCTGAATAATATTCCATTGTACAAATGTACCTTGGTTTATTTATCCATCCACCTATTGAAGAAACCTTGGTTACTTTCAAGTTATAGCAGTTACGAATAAAGCTGCTCTTAGACATCAGTGTGCATATTTTTGTGTGTATTAAGTTTTCATCTCTTTTGGGTAAATACCAAAAAGCATGATTGCTGGATCTTTTGTAAGAGTGTTTAGGGTTTTTGTTATTGTTGTTGTTAGTACTGGAAATTGAAACCTGAGTGCTTTACCCCTGAGCTACATCCCCAAGTCCTTTTAATTTTTTATTTTGATTAATGGTCTCACTAAATTGCTCGGGGCCTTGCCAAATTGCTGAGTCTGGCCTCAGACTTGTAATCCTCCTGCCTGAACCTCCCAAGTCTCTGGGATTACAGGCATGCACCACTACACCCAGTTTAGCAGTTTCTTTTATTATCCTTTTTTTTTTTTTTTTTTTTTGTCCCAACTAAAGACTTACTGATTTTATTGATTTTTTTTTTTCAAAGAACCACTTCTACTTTAAGGTTCATTGATTTTCTTTATCCCTTTCATTTATTTATTTATTCATTTTTAGGTAGTAGGGACTGACCCCATGGGTGGTTTACCACTGAGCTACATTTCTAGCCCTTTTTGTTTGTTTGAGCTCAGGCTGGCTGTGAACCTGTGATCCTTCTGCCTCAGCCTCCCAGTTGCTGACATGCAACACCGTGCCCACAGCTGTCTTTTTCTTTTTTCTTTTTTTAAAATGTTTCCCACTTTTTTTATTGGTGCATTATAATTGTACATAATGATGGAATTTGTTGTTACATATTTATACATACATGAATTACAATATAATCTGACCAATAACACTTCCCAATACTTTTCCTTTCCATCTCTGCCTCCAACCCCTTGTTCCCTTTCCTCTACTGATCTCCCTTTGATTTTTATGAGATCCACTCCCACCTTTCCTTTCTTTTTCCTCTCTAGCTTCTATCTATGAGAAAACATATGACTTTTGACCTTCTAAGTTTGGTTTATTTTTCTTAATATAATGGTCTCTAGTTCTATCCATTTTCTTGTAAATGATATAATTTCATTTTTCTTTAAGGCTGAATAAAATTCCTTTGTGTATATTCCATATTTTCTTTATCCATTAATCCATTGACAGAAACCTAGACAGGTTCCATAGTTTAGCTGTTTTGAATCATGCTGCTATAATTATGGATATGCGTGCATGTATAACTGTAGTATGATACTTTTAATTCTTCAGGATAAATACCAAGAAGTGGTATAGCCGAGTCATATGGTTCCATGCCTAGTCTTTTGAAGAAACTCCATACTGATTTCCATAGTGGTTGTACTAATTTACAATCCCACCAACATTGTAAAAGTGTTCCTTTTTCTCCATATCCTCTCCAGCATTTATTATTATTTGTATTCTTGATGACTGCCATTCTGACTGGTATGAGGTGAAATCCCAGTGTAGTTTTGTTTTGCATTTCCCTGATTGCTAGTGATATTGAACATTTTTTTCACATTTGTTGGTCATTTGTATTTCTTCTTTAAAGAAGTGCCTCTGATTCATTTGCTTTATGGCCCCAAATGCAGACTGTCTTTGTAAAGGTTTCATGTGAGCTTTAGAAGAATGTGTATTTTACTTGTGTTGGATAGATGACATTTCTATCTAACTGATTGTCGATGGTGGTGTTGAATTCAACTATGTCCTTAATGATATTCTTCTGCCTGTTGAGTATGTCCATTTTTGGCACTGAATTCTCTATATATGCATTGGATTCATCTCTTCCTTGCAGTTTTATTAGTGTTGCCTCATAAATTTTGATGATCTGTTGGTGGGAATATGAATGTTAAGACACTGTTGTGTCTTCTTGGAGAATTGATTACTTTATCATTATATAATGTCCTTTATCTGATAACTTTTTATGATTTGAAGTATGTTCTGTTTGAAATTAATATAGCTATTCTCACATAAATTGGTGTTATGCTATATTTTCCTCCATCCATTTACTGTTAATCTACATGTGTCTTGGGCTGATGGTAGCTCAGTGGTACTCTTTGCTTAGCATTTATAGGGCCCTGGCTTCATTCCAGCACCACAAAAAGACCAAAAAATATATTTTTTAATTAATCTATATATGCTTTTATGTTTAAAGTGATTTTCTTGTGGACAACATATACTTGGGTCTTATTTTTTAAGGCCTTTCTGACAATCTGTCTTTTAATTGCATTATTTAGAACATTAATATTCAAAGTGATTTTTGGTATAGTTATTAATACCTACCATATTTGTTAGTTTTTCATGTTGTCTTTTTTTTTTTTTTTTTTAGTTACTATTTTTGTCTTTCATTATTTTTCTGCTCTTTGTAGGGGCTTTTTTCTTTTTTGTTTTGTTGTTGTTTTTGCTGGGCATTAAACCCAGAGCCTCTTGAGAGTTAAGATGAGCTCTACCACTGAGTTACATCCCTAGCCCCTCTTTTGTGGGTTTTTTGTTTTTGTTTTTGTTTTTGTTTTTAATATTTATTTTTTGGTGTAGATGGACACAACACAATGCCTTTTTTTTATGTGGTGCTGAGGATCAAACCTGGGTCCCGACCATGCTAGGCGAGTGCTCTACCGCTGAGCCACAATCCCAGCCCCTCTTTTGTGGTTTCAATTGGCACTTTATGTAGTATCATTTTCTTTTCTTTCTAGGTATACCAGTCATATTTCTTTAATTTTTTTTAATTTTACTTAATTTTTTTAGTGATTGCCTTAGAGTTTGTAGTAGACATTTACAACTAATCCCAGTCCACTTTCAGATAATGCTCTGTCACTTCACTGGTAGTGCAAATACCTTACAAAAACAGAATAAACTTACTTTTTCCCTCCAGTTCCTTATATCATTGCTGTCATTCATTTTACTTATACATAAGCATACATAATTGTTTTAGTCAGCTTTTTCACTGCTATGATAGAAGACCTGTCAGAAAAAAAATGTTTATGAGGAAACATTTATTTTGGAGCTCATGGAGTTCAGAGGTCTAAGTCCATAGATAGTCAGCTCTATCCTCAGGGCTCCAGGTGAGGCAGAACATCATGGCGGAAAAATGTGGCAGAGGAAAAGCAGGTCTAGACATGGCTGCTAAGAAGGGGGGGTGGGGGGCTTTCCTTACCACAACAAAATAAAAAACCTGAAGACATGCCCTCAATGACCAACCTCCACTAGCCCCACCCTACTGTCCTTCAGTTACCACTCAGTTAATCCCTGTCAGGAGACTGATTCACTGTTTGGGTTAAGGCTCTCATAACCCAATCATTTTACCTCTAAAGCTTCTTGTATTGTCTCAAACATAAGCTTTTGGGGGACATCTCACATCTAAACCATAACAATAATCAAGTACATTGTTGCAATTATTATTTTGAACAAACTCTTATCTGTTACATCTGATAAGAATAAGACAGAGTTTTCCTTTTCCTTTGTTCATTTCTTTGCACAACTTTTTTATTCATTCTGTTGGTTTGAGTTTTCTACCTCTATCATTTTTTTCCATAGAACTTATTTTAACGTTTCTTTAAGGCAAATCTACAGACAACAAATTCTCTCAATTTTTATTTGCCTCTGAATGTTTTACTTTTGGAGGATGATTTCACAGATTCTCTCAACACTTTTAAGTATTTTATTCCAGAGTTGTCTTCTTTGGATGGCTTCTGGGAAGTCAGATATAATTCTTATTTTTACCCCACTGTATGGTAATATTTTCCCCCTTTTGGCTTATTTTGATTTTTTTTCTATTGTATCGTTGAATTTCTGTAGTTTATTGTGCCTAGGTTTAGGGATGTCTGTGTGTGTGTGTGTGTGTGTGTTTGGTATTTCTTGTCTTCTTTACTCTTTTTTCTCCTTCTGTTAGTCCCATTACATGATTTTTTTGTAGTTATCCCATAGTTATTGGATATTCTCTTCTGTTTGTTTACTTGTTTGTTTTTCCAGTCTTTTCTCTTTGCTTTTTTAGCTATGGGTATTTATATTAAAATAGCCCCAAAGTCAGAGGTTCTTTCCTCATTTATGTCCAGTGTACTAATAACACCATTGAAGATATTATATCTAAAACACTATTTCCGATCTCTAGCATTTTTTTCAGTTCTTAGAATTTCTATCTTTCTACTTATATTGCCTATCTATTCTTGTATGCAGTATACTTTATCTTGTATGCTGTATATTCTTTATATTAGAGCCCTGAGAATATTAACCATACTTATTTTTAAATCTTGATCTGACAGTTTTTGCCTTCGTGCTGTATCTGAATCTGGTTCTGATACTTGTTCTTTCTCTTTAAATTGTGTTTTTTGGCATTCAGTATATCTTGTAAGTTTTCCATGATAACCCAGATGATGCAGTGGGTAAAAAGCAACTGTGGTAAATGGGCCATTAGTAATATGATAGTAAGGTGAGTGGGGAGGGAAATCATTCTGTAGTCCCATGATTAGGTCTCAGTCTTCAGTGAGCTGGACTTTGAATTTCACCCATTCATCTCAGTCTTTTCCTCCTTAGGTTTGACAGGATAGCTAGAGTGGGCTTTGGTATTTCCCTTCCCTCCGGTCAGTTGGGCTTTGAGAAAGTCCTAAATAAGGTTAGACTCAAGTTAACTTAACACACCCCATTAAGAAAAACAGAGTGGCACTAGTGTATTTCAAAGTGCCTCCCCTCTTTCCTCTACCACTTGCTAAAAGCAGAGGGGATCCCCCCCTATTCCGCTGTGTACTCTGAGAACCTGGTAGAGCTCCTGGTTAAGCTCCATGAAATAACATTCACAAAAGGGGACAGGGAATGACTGGGTATCTCTGGATTTTTCATCTTTCATACCTGTTGTTTTAGTCAGCTTTTTTTGCTATAACCAAAAGAACTGACAAGAACAATTTTAAGGATAAAAAGTTTGTTTGGGGGCTCATGGTTTCAGAAGTCTCTGTCCATAGATGGCCAACTTCATTCCATGGGAACTGAGGCAAGCAGAACATCATGGTAGAGGAGTGTAATGGAGGAAAAGTGGCTCAAGACATCACCAGGAAGGAGAAAGCTCTGCTCACAAAATATATACCCCAAAGGCATGTCCCCCAGGGACACATCTCCTTTAGCCACACCCTATCTGCCTACAGTTACCACCAAGTTAATGCCTATTAGAGGATTAATGTACTGATTAGGTTAAACCTCTTATAACACAATCATTTCATCTCTAAACTTTCTTGAATTATCTCACACATGAGTTTTGGGGGAATACCTAATCTAAACCATAACACTTGTCTACCTTGAGCTTCCAGCCATTCATCAGTTATAGTCAGATTTCTTTATCTCAGCCCTGATTCCCATGGAGGTTTCTCCATGTTGGTTTCTTCCCTGGCATGTTTGAGATTCTCTGTGTATGTCTGTCTTTCTAAATTTGGGAGCAGTTTGCCCTATGGGCTCACTTCTCTTATGAATCTAAGAAAGAATTGTGGATTTTTCAGTTTGTTTGGTTTTGTACTCGTTGTTAGGTTGAAGTGGTAAATTCCAAGCTTCTTACAAGGTTTATCAGACACTAGAAGTCACTATTGGGCTTTTATTAAGAGGAAAAAATATATATATGACCAGTTGATGAATAATCATGCCAATATTCAAATATGTTTCTGTGCTTTTATGGCAAGGAGAAGAATCAGCCAAGAAATTGAAAATATAAGGCCTCTATTTAAAGATGATTTGTGGGAGTAGAAACAAGCTTCTAAGATTGAAATTTGTGAAGATACAGAGGCAGCAACTAAACAAATGAGAAAGGAAGAAAGCATTAACTTTAGGTTGAGCTTCTTTTTTCTTGTTTTCTTTCTCTTTTTTGTAAAGGACCCAGGAAAGCTAAACATATAGGTGAGCAGAGAAGGGATGCTTTGAAGGGGAAAGTTTGGGAATGCATTCAAGTGGTGATAATTGAGGGAGTAAAAGCATTTGGGTATGAAGAAATAAAGCAGAGAACTTCAAACTCTTTTTAACTCTGAGGAGTGTAAGAATAGAGAAAATTAGGGTATCAAGAAGTTTTGAGGTGGAAAGGCAGGAATTGGAAGAAATCTTGTTGGCTAGATCCTGACCTTAGTAAAAAAAGAAGCCATCAAATGGCATGGGTTCATTAGATGAAAAGGGATCTGAATGACTTGAAAAGCTTAATAAAAGAAGACAGTTTTTAGAATGACCATATAGAGAATAAAATAGCGTAATAGATTTGAATAAAATTATTCCAAACCAGGTCATAGATTTGGTCTGCATGTTGTTACTGATTTCCCAGAGCTTTTCTTAATTCAAATCAGGTTGACAAACTATGGCCTGACCAAAATCCAGTCCACCATCTTTTTATGGATAGCCTGAAAGCTAAAAATGGCTTCTGTATTTTTTATTACTGGGGGGAAAAAAAAAAGAAAAGAAAAAGTATTTCATGACACATGAAAATTATGTGAAATGCAAATGTTAATGTACATAAAGTTTTATTGAAACAGTCACACTCATTTGCTTATGTATTGTCCATGGCTGCTTTCCTGCTACAACTGCTCAGTTTAATTATGTCACAGCTGAGGCTTTGTAGCCCATAAAACCTAAAGAGAAGTTTGCCAATCTTTTATCTGAAGCATCTATGCCAGCTTTCCAGCAGCATCAGTCAAGTGGCAGTGGTCATTGTTCATCTCCTCCTCTAAGACCATTTACAAGTCTGAATAGGTAGATTACTGTTTGTAATACTTCCTGGACATCAACGCTTCTTTCCAATGCATCTTTTTAGCTAAGTGAATAGAAAGTTATGACTTTGAACTTATAGTTCTGTTTCTTAGTAAGGATAACATGTTATACTCCACTAACTAAAAGAAAAATCAAGGTCTGTGCTTCCAGATGTCTGTATTTTAAATAATTAAAGCATCTCATGGCTCATAGGAAGATAAAGATGGAATGTGATGAGACATCATGGCCATACTAAACATTGGAATTGTATGGTCAGGGAAACATACAAAGTCACCTGTAATTTTTCCCATGACAGGCTTTTTTTTTTTTTTTTCCCAATAAAAGACTTTGGCAAACTTGGATATTTGATTTGATTTAATAAACCTCTATATAGTACTTACTATGCCAGCATTCTATTAAGATTTTCCAGTATTAACTCATTTAATTTCTCCAATAACCTTATAAGCTTGTCACTAATATCACCATATGTTACAAAGATAGAATCAGAGATATACGGGTAGAAAAGGGGCATATATTGAATTTGAACCCAACACAACATGGTTTCAGAATCCTTAATATAGTTACATGTAGATATTTAAAACCATCAGACATAAAAGAATACTTCAACCTCATGAACTTTAAAACTTGTTTAAGGCACTTTTTGAATCATCTCTTGTTTTCTAAAAATACTCATCCTCACTGATTTTTTGTTATTTTTACTATTTTTTAATCCATTAATGATGATGTCACTGAATTTTCATCTTTAGCCACCATAACCATTCCAAAAAATTGTTTTCCATTTGTGTGTTTGTGGTCTCCAAAATATGACTACTTACATTTCCTTATAAAATAATCTTTAAAACCTAATTTCGGTGTAGTTTGAGGCTTTCTCCCCAAATAAGTATTTTATTTTTGTTAACTGTCTTTGCTTCTATTTTTACTGATTCCTTTAAATGAATAACATAAGCAAATTTTGCATTGTTTATTGTCTAAAGATGATTGGGGGAAAGGCCTTTTTTTGGTGTGTGTACCTGTATATTCATGCATATATGGTAAATATTGGTAAAGCATGAAGCCATCTTTGTCCAAAGCAAGAAAAATAACTGTTCTCTAGTCTAGACTTCAGTACCACTCTGTAGTGTCCTGAACCCCCGACCCCTTAACCCAAATCAAAGGTTTTCCTCATCCCATGGATAGCCTTTGTGTATTTTGGTTTTGTGGAGTGCCTGGGCCTGTTTTCTTCTTTGTTCACCTTTCAGTCAAATACAGGTCACTACTATCTTCCCACTTTTGTTGTCTCTGTCCACACTCAGTGTTGCTGGAAATTGGGTGTTTGGGGTACATTTTATTTTTATTTAAAACTTTTTTCTTTCTTGATACAAGATATTATACAATAAGAAAAATTTGAGGCAAACTTGGGTGCAAATTTCAACTTTTCTACTTATTTTAACACGTTATTGATTTTTCTGAGTTTCAGTATCTTTATCTCTAAAAAAAAGAGAATAACCTTAAATTTTTTGTGTTAGGAGTGGAGAGAGAGAGAGAGAGAGGGAGGGAGGGAGGGGGGAGAGAGAGAGAGGGGGAGAGGGTGTATGTGTGTGTGTGTGTGTGTGTGTGTAAAATTAAAACATAGGCGCTCAGATGTTAACTCTTTTTCCTTTATATTAGTTCTCTATGCATGCTGACAGGTGGCATGCCAATTCAAGTTTCCCCATAGTAAATGCCTTCAGAGTTCATAAATGGTTTTTTTCCAAGTCTTTCACAACCCACTTGGGCCATGATTGTAATAGCAAGTGAGAACAAGAATAGAAGGCAGAGAAATAGTTAATATGCCAAATTTTTACTATCCTAAAGAGGAGGAGCAACCCTTTCTGTTGGGAAAAGTATAGGAGAAAAAGTCAGGCCCAGGAAGATATTTAAGAAAAGTCATTTCTTCAAAATAATGAAAGAGACTTTAAAATATGGATTTTTTTCATTCAATTTGTTTTTTAGCTTCCCTGATTATATCAGGTGTTTTATTATTTCCTTTTTATTTTGAAGTGTTTATAGCCTTGAGGAGATGGTTAAAATAGACACCTAGGGATATAGAAATTTTCTGGATCCTTATAAGCTTTCTCATTTTTTGAATAGCTGTAGAAAATAAAAATATGGTCATGATATAATGTGTTTACTGAATATAATTTAAATATGTTCAGTAAATTTATATTTTATTTCAGTAAAATATAAATTTACTGAACATATTTAAATCTACATGTTTGAAAATCAAGGTGGTAGTTTACAGAAAAACTACTATGTAATTATTATTTAGCCCAGTAAATCTACCAATAAGTCTAACGAGAGAAATGGGAAAGTAGACCTAACAAAGTGATTTTGTTCTTCTCATTACATAATGTCATCATGTTGTACTTTTCTTCTTCACTTCTTTTTTGTGTGTCCTCATGGTAGACTTTATTATATTCTTGCAGATAGGCTAGTGAGTCACACTTAGATTCCTAAATTGTGTGTACATTTTGCAATAATTTTAACTCATTATAGAATTTAGATAGGTCCTGTCTTACTAACTTTGCTCTGTCTTTTGCATTTGTTTTTAAAATGTTTTTAGAATGTTGTCATGTCTCCTTCTACCACCTTAATCATTATCCAAACTGTACATTTTTAGAAACTTTAATCTTTCTTGTAGCTCAGTCATACCTAACCTATAATCATTTTGGTTTCTCCTTTCTTTTTTACCTATAATTTGTTTTCATCTTATACTGGCACCTAAACCTGGAAATAATAATCTTTGTCATACTTTAGAAGAGATTGCCCCTCATCAGATTAATTCTTGATAGTTTAATGTTTTCTGTCTTGATTTGAACATTTTTTTAGCCATTTAAATTTTATAATGCCTGACAATCTCATGGTTAATATGGACTCCATTCATTTAATAAAGATCCATTAAGAATGTCTCATGTAGCTGCACGCAGTGGCACATGCCTATAATACCAGTGGCTCCAGAAGCTGAAGCAGGAGGATTGTGAGTTCAAAGCCAGCCTCAGCAACAGCGAGGTGCTAAGCAACTCAGTGAGACCCTGTCTCTAAAGAAAATACAAAATAGGGCTAGGGTTGTGGTTTAGTGGTTGAGTGCCCCCAGTACCAAAAAAAAAAAAAAATGTCTAATGTACTAGCTAATATTCTAGATGGATTCAAAGATGGATTAGACAAGATTTCCATAGTCAAGTAACTTATATTGTAATTGTTCAATGCACTGTTTTAAGCATTTGACTTGCATTAGCTCAGTTAGTCCCCCAAAACTCAATATGATTTTTTTTTTACCCAGAGATATTGATTTATTAATTCTACTGTAGAGCCATAGCATCTTGGGTTCTTAGTAGTCCACAACTGGTTCTGCTGGTTCTCCCTGGCTGGACTGAATAAAATCAAGCTCTGGAGTCATTTTTGTCCTTCAAAAGAAAAAAGTCTTGTTAATGAGGCATCTCTACTACCAAAGCACCTAGGTTTGAAGACCCAGTAATGATTTCTAAATCCTTGTTCAGAAGTTTCCTAGAGGTCTTATGGAATTCTTTAGCCCATTTTCAGAACACTGATTTGCATAAATTAAGATCAATAGGGCTTGCCTGTTATCAGAAAGTTACATAAATCAATGATTTTTATATTCCTTTTTCCTTTTACAGAGCTTTTTATGTTAACTATAATAATTGGTATCCTTTCTTTGAGCTATATATTATGGAAAAATACGAAAACCAATGATTTTCCCTAATCTTGATACTGTTAATACGTTTTACTAATTTTTATAAAAGCATCTTCCAAAAAAGTGCTTTTTCTAATGAGTTTTTAGATTGTGCACATATTCTGAGTTTTTTCCTTAAATATAGCTCAACACTCATATATATATTGAAAGCAGCATGAAATAGCTTTGAGTGTTCTGAAGCACTGATGTAATAAATACTCTTGATTCAAAGGATGATTCAAGCTGAATTTTAAGTGTTTGTTGTCATGTTGCCACAAAAGGAAAAACAGCAAACCATTCAAACACTGTTACAAAATGTTTTACTCTAATTTTATCTCATGCATGCTTTGATTTATTTTAAGGCAACATTCTTTTCATGATGTTTGTTTCACTTAAGTACTTTTATCTCCATATACCTGTAGAACCTACTTTTGCCCTTCATAAGATGGCCAAATATTACTACATATTGTTTATTTTATTAATGTTCTTACTTGTTTTATTTTGATCATAATAGGATAGATGCATTGAATTACTTTAAATGCATGCTTGAAATTCTTATAAATCCATGGTACAGTTGTTAAACATACTCAGCATATTTAACTCAGCAAAAAAAAGATCTCTCACATTCATTTAAGAATTAGTTTGTAAGCCAAAAATGACAGATGTAGTATTACAGCTGAAAAGTGAACTGGTTGAAGAAATCATCTAAATGGCAGAAACATTTGGACAAATACCCAAATGCCTTTTAAATTCCTTCCTCATGTCCTACAGTAATCATTGTTGCAACATTGATGGTGGTTTTATAAGTTTTCCGGTGCTTGCTTTTCAATTTGGAAAATTTTATAACTAAAAAGGAAAGATTAGAGTTACTAGAATTCTGTTTCTCTTTCATTTTATATGCATATTTTTAAACTTCTGTAATTACTCGCCTAATTTTTATTGAAAATTATTTTTATTCAATATCTTGTTATGTATTTTAAAATGTTTAATAGATATAACTAAACAGTGAACAGAAACTTGGTGCCATAATAGATAGCATTAATGCACAAAAATAAACTATTAGATAACATTCTATTTTAATATCAATATGAAAAGGAAGCAATTTTAGATATATTCTCTAATAAATGATAATTGAGCTTAACATATTTTCTGTCTTGAAAATTTCAGATATACTTGTCTTGAAAATTTTGCGATATACTTCTATGAGTAACTTTTCTCATTGCACAGAGTCGTTTTTGCTTAGAGAACAAAAATATCCCACTAGCAGGGCATTTAATACACATAGAAGGCTAGAATTATAGCACTGTGGTAGAGCTTACCTAGCACCTAATGAAGTCCTGGGTTCCATCCCTAGCACTGGGGGAAGAAATTTCCCTTTCACATAGAGGGTATAGTTCCATAGTAAGAGTGTGTGCTTAGTATTCAGGAGGCCCTGACTTCAATCCCCAGTACCAAAAAAATAAAAATAAACATATGTGGGGGGGGGGGATTAAATATATGTATAGGTGGGGGCAGGGAGAAGAGAGACAGCGCTAGAGAGTGAGCTATTTTCTTTTCTTTTTTCTTTCTTTTTTTTAATATTTTTTTTTAGTTGTAGTTGGTCACAATACCTTTATTTTATTTATTTATTTTTATGTGGTGCTAAGGATTGAACCCAGGGCCTCACACGTGCTAGGCACACACTCTACCGCTGAGCCCCAGCCCCAGCCCCAGCCCTAGAGTGTTTTTCCTGTATGAGCAAGGCCCTGGGTTTGATTCCCAGCACTAAAAAAAGAAAGGAAAAAAAAAAAAAAAAAACAAGTTGGTATGTACTATGAATAACAGGAGATTCTGATCTGTTCTTGCCAATTGGTATATTAATTGATATAATTAAAGAAAAGACTGTCATATTTTAAATAGTAAAGACATGGTGATATGAACTCTTATTTTCAAATATCTAGATTATCACAAATCTGCCTTTCAAAATTGTTGTAAATTGCAGTATTAATTTATATAAATATATGTATATAACTTTAGAGTACAGAGAACTAAATAAAATTGTGTATATTTTTCTTTTTTAAAAGATTAGAAACTATAGATGAGATATTGCAGAGCAGGGGTTCTTACTTCTGGAATGTGAAACTTTTGAAATGTTTATAGGTTATTTTAAAAATTAACCAGTGAAAGACTTATACTAGATACTGATGAAATAATGATAAGTAATTTGTGCTGTATTTGGCTAATAACACTTGACTTGAGAAGTAAGTTATATGTCAACCAAAGTCATTTAAGTGGAAAATACTTAATTTTCATTTTTTAAATCTATATCAAAACATTTTGAGTTGCCTTTAGTGGAATTAATTTAAGTCAAATCAAGTGATGTAAAAACAACTGATTTTTCCTGTCACGTCCCTTCTGTAAATAGCTTTACCTATGAAGTAGTATATCATTTCTTCAGCATGTATACTTCTTTTTATTTTACATTACCATTAATATCTTCAAGCGGTTATAGCTGTATCCATGATTCATATCTACATATATATGTAAATAATGAGTCCGTTTTCTGTTTTGAAAAGAAACACATCAGGATTTATGGAAAAAAAGCTGGGCACAATGGCATCCTCCTGTAGTCACAACCATTGAAGTAGAAGCTTGAACCCACATGATTGAGGCCAGACTGGACAACATAGTGAGATCTTGTCTTAAAAAATTAAAAAAACAAATATATGGAAACAAGTGAGAATATTCTCCACCCACAACAGCACATTAGGGGCCCATAAACTTTTTCCAGCATAGTTGGTATTGCTCAATACAGTTACTTTACAGCCCAGTCCTTGGAGCAGCTTTTCATTGTAACACCCTTCTTCCTTCACAGATGTACTTTGTTTTTAGAAATTCAAACTTTGTTCACAGTAAACCCCACTGTACTGAGTGAGTAAATAAACTGGGTGGTACTATTTGGAAGGGAAATGAAGATAAGAAATTGGGGAAAGGCTAAATGTCTAATATAGAGGAATTATTAAGAATAGAAATTTATGAAGCCAAAAAATGGTATTTATGAAGAGATTTTAATAACCAGAGAGAATTTTTAAGTTATTATATCAGAGGGAAAAGAGGGTAGCAAATTCTGTATAATGGTATTATTCATATATATAATGTGCATAGAGTAAACATTTTTTGTAGATTGCAATGAAAATATTGGTGAGGATATAGAGAAACAATATTTCATACACTTCTAATAACATTTTAAATTGATTTAGCCATTCAGTAGGAATACTGGACAGCATGAAAATTTAAATTCTTTTTGACCCAATAGTTCTGCTTCATAGTGAAAAACATTTGCTTGTGCACAGGAGGCATTTATCAGGATGATATTTAAAGCATTGTATATAATCATTGAAGCATTTTGAGACTCTCTAAATGTTTATCATTTTAGAATTAAATGAATTGGAATTAATCATGTCACTATGTCCACATTGTAGTCATAAGAATTAAAATGAAAAGAATGAGGTATAGACATGAAATTATTCTAAAACATTAAGTGGAAAAAGGAAGTTACAGAAAAATAGTATATGTGATATGATACTATCTGCTTAAAAAAGAAAAAGGAGATTGAGATATCCATTCATGTCTGAACAAATGCATGTTATTTTGGTGGGGGAACTAGAAAGATACACAGAAAACTGATAACAGTGGTAATCTCTGAAAGAAGAAATGGAGTTTAAAGTAATGATAAAGAGGTCTATATTCTTTGTAATTGTTCAAAGGTTTTGCATAAGAATGGATTCAACAATTTACTTAGAGAATTGAAAATAAATTTGGAAATATTTACTTGTGCAAAGAAAAAAGAGAAGGAAAAACAAGTGAAAATATAAACATATTATTTTTATGAGCAAGATTGAATTCTGAGTTTAGAGAGGTCAGTTTCTGCTCTTGTCAACTCCAGTTTATTGAAGCTAAATCCACCAAAGTCTTCCTGCCTGGAAATTTCAGCCCATCTGTTTTGTGCACTCCTTTCAAGTGTATAAAGTTTATCAGCATCCCCTTGCTTAGAAATTAGAATTAAATTATCCTGCTCACACAAAGGATTTATTGGTCCAGCCAAGGCTACCTGCTCCCATGTATTATTCTAAGCCACAATATTTTATTGATCCATCTCTCTGTAATTCAATGAAGTATTGAGTGTATCTTTCAAAACTTTCTGTCCAGTTAATCTACCTAATATCTGATTACTAAAAACCCTTCATTGAACCTTTACCAGTGCAAGAGATCCAGTCACTTAGTTTAGCTTCTTTTGCCAATCTATCTTGGGGCAAGATCTTATTCCCATATTCTTAATCTACACACAGTTGTCCTTGCCTCAACTGCTTCATGATCTTACTTCCAAACCAAAGCAGATCTTAAACTTCTTAATAGAAGGACTACTAGTCCTGGTTCTGGGGATAACAAGAACCTCATCACTGAACACAGTACTCTTTTGGGTATTTTGTCTTATACTGCTTGTCTACCAAATGATATTAGATAACTGGGTTCAAAATAAATTTCCAGTTTTAACATAGTGAAAGCCATGAATATTTCATGAACAAATTCAAAGATCAGTTGTTTCTCATTGGAAAAAAACTGAGATTAAATAAAAGGTTAATAGTGCACAAAATATGGATCATTCACCTTAGTACTCAATGTTAACCTGATTGGTAGAATGAGGAATGAACCATGTATGTACATGGTTTAATACATCTGAGTGTGATGAGTAAAAGTTCCTTGTGGTCTATATGGAAAGACTACCCATATAAATATTCTTATGAAAACCTGTTATTTGATTTTTTTGTCCAATGCTTTATTCAAATAAAAACTCCCAATACTGAGGATCCAATGTCATGTTGATGTCTCTCCTGTGTTTGTTTCTCTGCATCACAGGACATGCCATACTATTTGGAGTTCAATTCTTATAACCTAAGAGCATTTCTTATGGGTTAACTTCTTTGTAGGTCCTATGTAATTGTTGATTTTCCCCTTTTTTCTCCTTGTACTTTCAGCTCTCAAATTTCATTTGCAGTGAATATTTATTTACAGCAAACAATTTATTCTAGGAAGTTCTGCTATCTAACATGTAGTGTATGATATACAGGTGCATCTTACAAAAACTAAAAACCCATTTGCAAATACAAAATAAAGACAACTGTAGCCACATTTCAGGATCTGGATGAAATGGTTGTGAGGATAAGTGGAGATTCTGATTCTGACTGTATTTTAACTTTATGGGAAATTTGACCTCTTAAGGTTACTATGCTGAATTAGAATGTCAGACATAAAGTTGTTAATGTGTGAATAATATTGACTTAGTTCAAATAAGGTTCAAATTGAGAGGATGAGTTGAGAAGTCTGAGTCAACAAAGTAAAATGTGACAAGTTAACTTAGCAAAACAGGTTAGGTGGGAGTTTCCTGAAACTGTTGGGCAGAGCTATTCGCATCAACCAGTTCCTCACTGCTAGAGCTACGTTTGTAGCTGCAGTATTAGACATTTTCACAGCTCAATTTATAAAATTAATGTAATTGAAATTATTTCAAAGGCATAATAATTTGAGGCAGATTCCTTTACTGAATAAACAACATGAAAGAAAAAGAGAAGGAAACAAGTGAAAATATAAACGTATTATTTTTATGAGCAAGATTGAATTCTGAGTTTAGAGAGGTCAGTTTCTGCTCTTGTCAACTCCAGTTTATTGAAGCTAAATCCACCGAAGTCTTCCTGCCTGGAAATTTCAGCCCATCTGTTTCGTGCACCAGCCTTGATTGCTTCTTTTGAGGTGGGAGGGAAAAGGAAAGAGAAGGGAAATTGCATGGAAATGGAAGGAGACCCTCATGGTTATACAAAATTACATACAAGAGGAAGTGAGGGGAAAGGGGAAAAAAAAAAACAAGGGGGAGAAATGAATTACAGTAGATGGGGTAGAGAGAGAAGATGGGAGGGGAGGGGATGGGGGATAGTAGAGGATAGGAAAGGCAGCAGGATACAACAGACACTAGTATAGCAATATGTAAAACAGTGGATGTGTAACCGATGTGATGCTGCAATCTGTATATGGGGTAAAAATGGGAGTTCATAACCCACTTGAATCAAAGTGTGAAATATGATTTGTCAAGAACTATGTAATGTTTTGAACAACCAACAATAAAAATTAGATTTCAGCTCTGATCCAAACTGGCCAAACTTACTGAGGGAGTCTATATGCCTAAGTCGGCCCCTCCCTAACTGGCAGACTACGGGGGCGGGGGGCATTTTCTGATTCAGAGCAGACTTAAAGTTCAAAATTACTTTCTTATTGTGACAGGATAGAAATGTAAGTCTGGCAGGGATGTTGGCTAGCCCTCTCACCCATGCTGTCTGTAGAATGATAGGGACTATACTGCACCTCTCCTTCTGGGAGCCTCAGTCTGTATGCTGAGGAGGTGGGTGACATGCATCAGTCTATCCTCCAACCCTTCACAGAGATCTGCATCACTTTCCTCCTGACCCTGGATCTATCCCAGTTCTTCCCCTTCAGCCTTACCTCTGGCACAGTTCAGACCACCAAGTTCAAATGAAAGTGCCCCTTGCTCTTCTCTTACTTTGCAGACTGATAGAACAGCAACTATGGTTTTTATCACTGTCCCAAGCTTCTCACTTCTGTGCCTGGACTGACTCATGGCATGGATACCCACCAATACAAGAAAATAAAGCCTAAGAAGCTGTTTGGCCTTGGGTATTCAAAAAGCAATACAGAGTGGGGAGGAGGGATGGGGCGGGGACGGAACATGAGAATGAATGAAAAAAACAAAGGTAAATTGCAGGGTTTTCTAGTCTCCCACTCGGGAGACTGCTTCCATGCTTTTTTTTTTTTTTTTAATCTCTGATGGAGAGTTCTGAGACTCTGGTATCTGAACTCATTTTGCACTCAGATTGTGAATTTATTGGACAGCAGTGTTCATTTATCTTAAACTTGATGGGAGAATTTCTTCTGGTTTGTTGGAGGGGAGCTTCCCCTGACTCACTGAGTCATTGCATGCCAAGTACTGACACTATCTATTTATTCCTTTTATTCATTATCTTTCTATTCTATAAACCAATATTTTTGGTTTTCACCTCGCTGCTAGCTTTCTGAATTGCCTAATGGCATTTTTCTCTCAGCCTTGTTTTAACAGTCTTAGGAAGCTGCTATCATATTGTGGGTATCTTTAATCTGCCATTTTTCTCTAATCTGTTAACTTTTTGAGGAATTGCCAAACTGTTTTCCTATATTGTTGTACTATTATACATTCCTTTGTTGCATTATTTCACACTGTCACCAGAAATAATAAGGGTGCTAATTTATCTACGTCCATATCAATACTTATCATCACCTGCCTTTTAAATTATAGCCAACCTAAAGGGTATGAAGTGGTTAAAAAATGTTTCATTTAAAAAATTACTAATTTGAAATTTTATTTACATGAAAATGTCCCTTTATTCCTCAGGGAAAACAGTTTTTATAAAAGATAAATGCAAAAATCATGTAAAATCAATACCTTTTCTACATGCTAAACTATGGGACACAAAAACACCACCTTAAAACATTCTGGATCAGTCATTTAGAATGTGATGCTGACCTTTAAGATAATTTGTTTTGAAAAGATTAACAACAAATTTGGCCCTTTTGTGGATTTAGAACACAGCAGGCAATTCTGATATCCACCCCAAACTCCAAAGAAGTAAAGATAGCTTATAGTGCTTTCTCTTCTCATTCATTACATAAACAGCAGACAATATTTATATATTTAGAATACAGACAATTTAACAAAAGTTAAATAGTTAACTTTTCCAGGAGATGACAATAATTATCTCCTGGAAATTTGAGTATATTGTTTAATATAGTCAAGCTTCTGTAAAACCATATGATTTTGATGGGATTAATCTATTCTCAGAGTGGTATTGATGATTGAACTTAACACTTTGATTGTGTTCATCGTATATTTTGAAGCTAAGGTATACCTCTAACCCAGGTGTTTATTATGGAAAGAAAACTACTCACTAAAGGATCCCCACATTGGACAGGAAGAAGAACCCATCTCATGAAAAAGGGCCTTGGACAACCGATTAACCATATGTAGAAGAATGAAACTAGACCCTTATCTCTCACCCTGCCCAATAATAATTGCAAAATTGATCAAAGATCTAGGAATTAGACCAGAAACTATGCAACTCCTAGAAGAAACTGTAGGGTCAGTACTCCAACATATAGGTACAGGCCATAGCTTTCTCAATAGGAATCCTAAAGCTCAGGAAATAATTCTAAGAGTTGATAAATAGGATGACATCAAATTGAAAAGCTTCTGCATAGCAAAGGCAATTAAGAATATGAAGAGAAAACCTATAGAATGAGATAAAAATCTTTGCTAGCTACTCTTCTGTCAGAGAATTAATAGCCATGATATATAAAGAATTCAAAAAACTTAACACCAAAAAACAGATAATGCTTTAACAAATGGCCAACAAATATATGAAAAAAATGCCAAAAATCATTAGCAGTTAGGAAATTGCAAATCAAAACTACCCTGAGATTTCATCTTACTCCGGTTAGAATAGCAACCATCAATAACAAATAATAATAAATGCTGAAGAGGATGCGGAGAAAATGGAACTCTTTTGCAAAGTTGGTGGGATTGTAAATTAGTACAACCACTGTAGAAATCCTTATGAAGGTTCCTCAAAAGACTAGGAACTACCATCTGTTCCAGCTTTACCACTCCTTGCTCTTTATCCTAAAGTGCCGCAGTCTGGCTGGGCACAATCAGGAGCCACTTGTCAAAAGAAACTAACTTTATTTTTAGAACCACACATGCCAAACAAAACAGCCTCTCAGGAAAAACCCTCAGAGCCTCAACTGCCACCACCGGCTTTCCACAAGCCTCTCTCTCCCACACAAGCTTCTCTCCACCTCCCACAATCCTCCTGCTCTTGAGGCCGATTGGCTGGGTCACGTGGGCGGAGCCAAAAAAGTCCCCCAATGAGCAGCTCCGTGGTCTGAAAGGGCAGGGAAACAGTCCAATGAGCATCACCGCAGAGGAGCCAATCAGCTAGATGTTGCTGGGGCCGAGGAGCCAATCAGCTAGATGTTGCTGGGGCCGCTGTGAGCCAATCATCAGCCGGCAGCTGGAAGTTTGCTGGGGCCCCTTCGGCTGTGGCTCTCAACACTAAAGAATTAAACTCAGCATACTGTAGGGACATGTATACCCAGATTTATAGCAGAACAATGCACAATAGCCAAACTGTAGAACCATCAATGGATGAACGGATAAAGAAAATGTGGTTTACATACACAATACAGTTTTATTCAGCCATAAGAAGAGAGAAAGTATGTCATTTGCAGGAAAATGGGTGGAACTTAAAACCATATGTTAAGCGAAATAAACCAAACTCAAGAGAGTCAGTGTTCATATGTTTTCTCTCATGTGGAAGCTAGAGAGGAAAAAGGAAAAGGAAGGTTTTAGGAGGGGTGGGGGGTAGATCTTGTGAAAATTGAAGGAAGATTAGTAGAGTAAAGGAAAGGGACTAGGGAGAAGGAGGATAGGAGGGAAAAGGGAAATACTGGGGAATGATACTGGCCGTATTGTTATGTTGTACATGTATGAATATGTAACAACAAATTTCACCATTATGTACAACTATAATACATAAATTTAAAAAATATGGAAAAAAAATATTTTTCTGGGACTTCAGAAAAACAAGAAATAAGCCAAGAAGATAATCTCTAATTTATAACTGCCCACCCCTCCAAAAAGATAACTGAATCCACAAATTTTAAAGTGGATGAAATTTAGGACAAAGAGTTTTAAAAACTGATTGTTAAAATGATCAATGAACTAAGAGAAAATACAGGATGTAAAAGAGCATTCAATAAAGAGAGATTTTAAAGAAGAACCAAACAGAAATCTTGGAAATGGAAAACTCAGTGAATCAAATAAAATTTCAATTAAAAACCTCTCCAATAGATAACATCACATAGACGAATTTTGGGCCTTGAAGACAGGTTATGAACCTAAACATTCAGTCAGCAATAAAGAAAAAATAAGAAACAATGATCAGAATACATAACAACTATATGACAAAAAGAGACCAAACTTAAGAATAGTTGGCATTGTGGGAGGAATAGAAATAACAGAAAATATTTCCAAACCTTGGAAACAAGATCAACATCTAGAATCGGGGCGTTTAGAACCCCAAATACATAAAAATCAAAAAAGAACCTCTTCATGACACATTATAATTAAAATTTCAATTATTCAGTATTAAGAACAGAATTTGGAAAGCCTTCAGGAGAATATCAGGGCACAAGTAGATGTACATCAATCAGAATAGCATCTGATTTCTTAAGAAAAAGTCTAAAGTCCAGGAAGGCTTGGAACAACATATTTCAAGCCCTAGAAGAAGGAAAAAAAAAAAAACTGCTAGCCAAGATTGCTATGTACAGCACAGCTATCACTCAGAAACATAGAGGAAATAAAACCTTTCCAAGATAAGCATAAGATAAAGAACAAAGAAATTAAAAAACAAAAAACACCAGGGCTCAGGAAATGATGATCTGATTAGAAGAGTAGTTCTGCAAATGACAGGACTGAATTAAATATTAGAAATAAAATGGCAGGGAATAATAAACATTTCTCTATAATAACACAATGTAAATGGTCTCAGCTCTTCAATTAAGACATGGACTGCCAGGTGTGGTGGCGCACAACCAGCAGCTGGGGAGGTTGAAACAGGAGGATTGTGAGTTCAGAGGCAGCCTCAGCTACTTATCGAGGAACTAAGCAACTCAGTGAGACCCTGTCTCTAAATAAAATATAAAATGGGGCTGGGGATATGGCTCAGTGATTGCATGCCCCTGAGTTCAATCCCTGGTACAAAAAAAAAAAAAAAAAAAGA
>NW_025999942.1:6898550-6917013 GCF_001458135.2 Marmota marmota marmota | reverse complement strand
TTTAAAAAAAAAAAAAAAAAAAAAAAAAAAAAAGACATGGACTGACAGATTGGATTAAAAATAAGACCCAACTAACTGTTCTCAAGAGACATGCCATTCATAGACCTCCACAGTCTGAAAGCAAAAAGATGAAAAATGATATTTCATGCAGATGGAGCCTGAAAGAAGCAGGAGTAGCTACCCTTATATCTGACAAAGCACACTTCATGCCAAAATTAATCAGAAAAGGCAAGGTCATTTCATACTGGTAAAGAGAGCAATTCAATGAGAAGATATAATGATAGTAAATATTTTTGCCCCAAACTTTAGTGCACCTAATTACTCAAAAGAAACACTACTCAATACAAAGGTTCAAGTAGACCCTCAAAACAGTAATACTGGGTGATTGCAACACTCAGTTCTCTCACCAATAGAGAGGTGACCCAGACATAAAATTAAAGACACTTCAGATCTAAAAAGTACTCTAAATCAAATGGACCTAACAGACCTCTATAGAATATTTCATCCAAAACATCTGAATTCAGTTGCTTCTAAGCTACTCATGGGACTTTCTCCAAAATAGAACATATTTAAGTCACCAAATAAGTGTTAGCAAATACATATATTTGCTAAAATTTATATATGTACTTGCATATCAGATTATAATGGAATGAAACTAGAAATCAACAGCAACAAAACTACAGAAACACATGTAGATTGAACATACACTTTTGAATGATGAATCATAGAATAAATCAGGAGAGAAATTTTAAAATTCTTAAGCGTCAAATGAGAATAGAGATATAACGCACCAGAAACTGAGACACTATGAAGATGGTTCTAAGGAAGAAAATCGATAGCTTTGAGTACCTACATTTAAAAAAAAAAAAAAGAAAGATTCCAAATAAACTTAATGATTCATCTCTTGTTATGAAATCACATAACAAGAAAAACAAGAACAAACCAACAACAAAATGAATCAGAGGAAGGGAATAATTGAGAGCTGAAATTAATAGAGTTAAAAACACTACAAAGAAACAATGTAACAAAGAGGATTCTTTGAAAAGATAAAAAAGATGGATTAATCCTTAGCCAAACTGACTAAAAGAAAGACCCAAAGTAATAAAATCACAGATGAAAGAGGAGATATCACCACAGGTATCAGTGAACTACAGGGAACTTTTGAAAATTTACATTTCCAAGTTATACATGTCTAGAAACGGATACATTTCTAGACATGTATAACCTACCAAAATTGAACCAAAGAACTTAGAAAAACAGACCAATAGCAAGCAATGAGATTGAAGCAGTCATAATAAATTCTTCCAGCAAAGAAAGCTCAGGACAAAATTATTCTCTACTAAATTCTGCCAAACA
This sequence comes from Marmota marmota marmota, assembly GCF_001458135.2. NCBI lineage: Eukaryota > Metazoa > Chordata > Mammalia > Rodentia > Sciuridae > Marmota > Marmota marmota. The sequence continues at coordinate 6,915,657 of NW_025999942.1, read as the reverse complement.
TTTAAAGGAGAGCTGATACTATTACTTCTCAAATTATTTCTTGAAATAGAAAGGGGGAAGCACTTTAAAATTTATTTGATGAAGACAGTATCACACTGATAGCAAAAGCAGATAAGGATATATAAAGTAAATAAAACTGTACACTAATAATCCTGATGAACATAGGTGTAAAAGTCCTTAATAAAATGTTAGCAAATCACATTTAAAAACATACTAAGAAAGTTGTACATCATGACCAAGTTGTTTTCATTCCAGTGTTGCAAGAATGATTCAACATATGCAAACCAATAAATGTAATTCACCATGTAAGTAGAACTAGGGACAGAAATCACATGATCATCTTAATAGATGCAAAAATCAAAAGAAAATAGTATATACACACAATGTAGTTTTACTTTGCCATGAAGAATGAAATTATGTCATTTGAAGGAAAATGGATGGAACTGGAGACATCATGTTAAATGATATGAGCCAGACTCAGAAATCCAAGGGTCATATGTTTTCTCTCATATGTGAAAGCTAGAGAGAAAAAAAGGCAAGTCTCATGAAAATAGAAGGGAGTTAAAGCATGGAATCATGGGGATGGATGAGGGAAGAGAGAGGAGATACTCAAGAATTAGACTGAGCAAATTATGTAATCTACATGTACAAATATATCACAGTGAATTCTACAATTGTGTATCTTTATAGTGAGTCAATGAAAAAATATTTTAAGGTTCATATACACAGCAGTTCTAATTTAAGATTCATATGATATGGCAATTCTTTTCCTAGGTATATAGCCAAGAGAAATGAAAGCACATTTACACAAAAATCTAAACAAAAATGTTCATAGTAGCATTATTCATAACAGCTTAAACAGTAGAAACAAATATGTCCATCACATAGTTGAGTGGACAAACAAAATGAGTATATCTATGCAATGGTATATTATTTAGTCACAAAAAGGAATGATTCATGTTGCAGCATGAATAGACCTTGAAAATATCATAAGGACACATATGATTTCATTTTTATGAAGTATTCACAGTAAGCAAATCTGTATAAACAGGTAGTAAATTAGTTGCCAGGCCTAGGGGCACAGGAGAAAAAGGAGTGACTGCTAATAGATATGAGGTGGTTTTGGGGTGATAAAAATGTTTTTATTTAGACAGGTACAATTCATAACTTTATGAATATAGTAAAAACTACTGAATAGTACATATTGAAGGGTGAATTTTATGGTATATGAATTATGTCAATAAAAAATTTTTATCAGTGTTTGCTTTCCCAAATTAAAAGGTATTCTTTTAATGAAATTGTAAGAAGTTATTTTTTATAGTTAATGCCAGGACTTTCCAGAGAAATTAAATACCAACACTGACATTATCCTTAAAGCCTTGCTATATATTAATTAAAGTGTAATATGCATTATATGAGACTTACTCAATCTGAATGTGAGTTACCTTTACCAATGGTAAGAGTGCCAAGAATGAAGTGGCTGATAGCAGATATCTGGCACTTATATTCTACAGTTACATTTTGTTGCTGTCACAGTAGTGAAATGACCCGTGTGAAAAGTATTTTAAGGTTTATCTTAGAAATATCAGTTACAAAAACCTTTTAATAGTGGAAAGATTATTATGGAGTCAAACATAAAACTGGCTAGTTTTATGTTTGAGACTTACTAGCAGCTTATTCCTTTTAAAGAAATTACTTGATGTCTATGAGCCTCAGGTTCCTCATATACAAAATACCTTATGGAGCTATAGTGTGGATTAAATGAGATACCATGAATAAAATGGATTATGTTCTTTGATTCCCTGTCCTGCACATACTCTATCTCTCCCAGACTTTACCTCCTATGCCGTACACACACACACACACACACACAAACATACAAACACAAAATTAGGTCTCTTTTTTGTATATTCCCATTGAACCTGGAGATTGCCCTAATGAAACACTTGATGTCTCTATTGAATGTTTATTTGCTTGTCTTCCTCGAGAAACTGTTAGTTGATGTATTCCCATTACCTCATATAGGACTAGCTCAATAAATATTTGAATAAATGAATTTCAATAACATACACCATTATACCGGGTTCATAATAGCTCCCTAAAAAAGATATAATGTATCTTTGTTTTGTTTTTTGTTAGAACACAGTCAACCTGAAGTATTTACAATACAAATTTACAATATGTGGTGGTTTATATGTTAAGTAGAAATGTTTTTATTACGAATTATACCTATGGAATGAAGAGAATGTTCGTTTTCTGTATTGCAGTATACAATTTGTAGTTCTATATTTATCTTCACAGTTTGTACATTTACTGTCTTGTAACATCCAAATAGGTATATTTAAAATTTTGTTTTAACAAGTGTCTCAAAAATTTGTACTTTAATATGCATGTTTATACCATTTTTCTTCATCTGACACTATTTAGACTTAGAGTGAAATAGAAAGCTTAAAAACAATGCTCTAGACTTAAGAAAGCCTATGAAAAGCATAGGAAATAAATCATTTTAAGCAACATAACTGATACTTGCTCTATTTTTGTCCTTAATGCCTTATAAAATAATATTAATAATAGATAATAATTTTTTGTATGAAAGAAATGAAAAGAGTAAAATGAGGAAGTTTATCCTTATGTTCTCTGGACTTACATATACCTATCTAAATTATTTATAAAGCTTTGCTGAATAAATATAAATTATGAACTGCATAATATGAGGGTATAGAAAAAGTAGATGTAAGGTTTATGTTTGTATAAGTCATCAGGAATGCTCATTTTAGAGACTTACAGCCATTCTACTTCTTTCAGGTACAGAGAACTACAACTTAGTACTGAAAGCAAAGTAACAGAATTTCTCCATCAAGCTAAATTAAAGTCTTTTGAAAGTGAGCGTGTTCAACTTCTACAAGAAGAAACTCTAAGAAATCTTACACAGTGTCAGCTGGAATGTGAAAAATATCAGAAAAAATTGGAGGTATTTATATACAGTTTTCTTTCAACATTAGATTGCATGCAAGCTCCCTAGGTACAAAGTTTATATAGAGTTTTATGTTTCCTGGAGGACCTCATTGTCCTTAAAAAAAACAAAAAGTGTGTATGTGTATGTGTATTCGTGTGTGTGCACTTGCGCATGTGCGTGCACACACACACACACACACACACACATATATTTCAGAACAATATACATCAGAAAGTACTGGAAGTATTAGAAAACAGGTTGGGGAAAGATCTTATACACAATAGCAACCCAAAACACAACTACTTTTAATAAGAAAAATGAAATCTATATCTAGAAAACTATAGAGCTTCACTGACATTTGTAAAAAGAAATATTTTCTATAAGGGAATATTCAGTATTAATATATTTTCCAGTTTTCATCAAATAATATTATATATTTATTACTTTTTATTTTTTTTGGTACTGGGGATTGAACTCAGTGGTACTCAACTACTGAGCTACATCCCCAGCCCTATTTTGTATTTTATTTAGAAATAAGGTCTCACTGAGTTGCTTAGTGCCTCACCAGTGCTGAGGCTGGCTTTGAGCTTGCAATACTCCTGTTTCAGCCTCCCAGGCCACTGGGATTACAAGTGTGCACCACCATGCCAGGCACATATAAATAAATAAATAAAAAGAAAGGTATTGTGTCCGACTATTAAAAAATAAATATTAAAAAAAAAAAGATTTTTTTCAAAGGAAATACACTTTACATTTAAAAATACATTCAGAAGAAAGAATAATTAAAACATAAAAGACCTATAAATGATATGAAATAAAAACCCCCAAAATATATTTACATAAGTTTAATAATTTTTATAGTAAGAATCGAATCAGTGAGGGAAGTATAGATTGAATAATAAATGGTGCTGTGGTAATCATTTGAGTATATAGGGAAAACAATTGTATCTGTCCTTCATACCATTACCAAAATAAAAGCCAAATAAATTACTGAGCTGAATGTATATATGGAATTTTAAACTGTTTAAGTAATTATAGATAAAATTTTGCTTTATATCAGTTTGGGAATTAATCTGATATTCTGTTGATTAAAGCAAAGAAATGAATATTAGAAAAATAGAACTCGTAGGTTAAAGAAACTGAATAGCATTATAGGCAAAATGGAAACTGGAAAATACTATTTGTAGTATTATGATAAAGGACCTATTTCATTTTAAAAGATTTCTTATCAAGAGAATATGTTTTCCTATTCTAGGTATATAGGTAAAAAAAAAAAGAAATGCACCTTTTTCAACCTGAACTCATATTGTTAATAAATAGATGAAAATATATGCATTCTCATTGAAAATTCAAGAAATATAAATTTAATTTTTTTTTTACGTTTATGTAGATATATGTGTTATTTTTTAATGTGCTGGCAAGAGTGCCCTTAAGTGGGAAGTCTCACATAATAACAAAATGGAATAGCCCTTCTAGGGGACAATATGGTAATCTGTGTATATGATCTTAGAATATTGAACAGTAATTTCAATTAAGGGAATTTTACCTAAGGAAATAATGAGATGCTTATAAAGATTTGTATTAATGATGTACATCACAATATTATCATATAAAAATTGTAAATAACTTAATAAAAATAAATATTCAACAGTAGATAATGAAACAGTTTTAGTTACCACATTTTGAATTATATATTTTGTTGTGTCTATTCACTATATGATTGTATATAATCATGTTCTTGACTGTTTTAGATTTGAGGAAAAATTAAAACATTGAATGAGAGATGCAATTATGTCATCAGCTTGATCTTGACTGCAGGTTGCATATTTAGTAACAACCATTAATGAACATACAAAAAAAGATTTGAAGGAAAATATACCAAAATATTAAAGTGGTATGGTTATATTTTCTTCATTTTCCTCACTAGTTAGTAAGTTCCATGATGACAGGCTGAATCTTTTTTAAGTGATCAATATATTCCCAGGTCCTAGCCAGAATCTTGGCACATAGTTAATTGGATTGATAGTGTTCAGTACTTTCTAATTGGTTGTCTGTTGGGCAATAGGCACTGTACTAGGCATTGATATACACACAACTTTTAATGAGAAATTAATTTCTCTGCATAAAATGAATAGTTTCAAACGGGGCTTTTTTGTTGTTGTTTGGGGGGGTTGTTTGTTTTTTCTTAGTTGGGGTTGAACCCAGAGACATTCTATCACTGAGCTATATCCCCAACCCTTTTTATTTTTTATTTTAAGCCAGGATCTCACTAAGCTACCCAGGCTGGCCTCAAATTTGTGATCCTCCTGCCTCAACCTCCAGAATAGCTAGGATTACAGCCACCCACACCTAGCCTTGAACAGGACTTTGAATAGAACTTAATCTTTATATTGGAAATGTTCTCTTTCTGTGCTATCCAGTTCAGTAGCTACTGGTCACCTGAGGGCATTCAGCAATTAAAATATGGCTAGTGCTACTGACAACCTAAATTGATTTTTAGCTTAATTAAATCAAATCTAAATTTGCTTATCCACAAATGACTCGTTAACAGTAGAGTACATGCTCTAGAAAATTAACATAATCACTTATGCCCTTACTATTGGACAGCAGTGAGGTTTTGACTACTTTTCTCTTGAATTTTATACTTAAGAAAAATGGAAACTCTTTTCCGCCCTGATAGAATTTCTTATAGCAACATTGGGTAGTAGTTAGACCTGTGAGCTTTCAAGTCAACAGAACTAAGATTTGAATCCAAATTAGTGACTCCTTTTTGAATAAATTACTCATTTTGTTTGAGCCTCAGTTTTTTCATTAGGCAAATAGGTCTAATAGTATTTTGGGCACAAATAAATCATTAGTGTATTCTTAACAAGTATTAGAAGTTCTCAAAATATTCTCCTTTGATGCTATAAAATTTTGGCTTTGGTAATGTTAGGAAATGTTAAGTAAATGAAAGCATCCCTTCTCAAAAGATAAATATTTGTAAAAGGATAATTGGATTTTTTTTTTACTTTTCGGATTTCTCAATCATGTGCTATCTAAACCCAAGCATTTACACTTCCAATTTTCCTTTCTACATATGAAAACTTGTTTTAGTTATGAAAATATATAATTTTAGATGATCAAACAGAAGTTGGAGGCAAAGAAACTGAAAGTTAATTTAAAACCTTTCTCAATTAAAAATTTATCAGATATTAAAGCATTATCCCTAAATATATATATAAGGTATCACATAATAGGATAAATGTCACAATATACAACCATTTGTAAATCTGCAAATATATGTGGTGTGTGTGTGTTACACACATGCATACGTACATATTCAAATATCAAAATAATTCTTTTTTTAAGTATTTATTCTTAAGTTTTAGGTGGACATAATATCTTTATTTTACATTTACGTGGTGCTGAGGATCGAACCCAGTGGCTCGTGCATGCTAAGCGAGCACTCTACCTCTGAGCCACAACCCCAGCCCCCCAAAATAATTCTTTTTAACTATTTTTATTTACCTGTCCTCACAAAACTACTTTTAAAGATCTGAAATGATTTTATTGTTTTTGTAAAACAATTTGGCATTGTGCATTTATAATGATATGTCTTAAATATGTAAAAAGCTTCATGCACAGATATTCATTGTGGTATTATTTATAATAGCAGAGAACAAAAAACTATAAAATCCTATTATTGAAGAATGGTAACATTAAAAATGTTTTTGTGTAATTAACATTTTAAGATCAATTGATATTTTAAGACCACACAGTAACATGTAAAATACACTTTTATAATAATATAAGGTGAAAACAGCCCTTTACACAAGTGTATACATTAGATTTTTTAAAATGTCTGTAGGGTATCTTGAAGAAATGTACCATAAACTTAATAGTAGCTGTAATTGATTAATAAATAGCCCATACCAGGTGAGTTGGGGCATGTCTATAATCCCAGCAGCTCAGGAGGCTGAGGCAGGAGGATCTCAAGTTCAAAGCTGGCTTGAGCAACTTAGGGAGACCCTATCTCAAAATAAAAAATGAAAAGGGTTGGGGATATGGCTTAGTATCTAAGCACTCCTGGGTTCAATTCTCCATGCCAAATAATAATAATAAATAAAATGAGTAGACCATGGGTAGGTTTATGCTTTATTTCTACTTTTTTGTTCATAGAAAAGTTGAATTACTTAGGGGGTTGGGGATTAAAATTATGGCATTTGCAGGTAAATGGGTGGAGTTAGAGAAGATGATGCTAAGTGAAGTTAGCCAATCCCCAAAAAAAACAAATGCCAATTGTTTTCTTTGATATAAGGGGGCTGATTCATAGTGGGATAGGGAAAGGGAGCATGGGAGGAATAGATGAACTCTAGAATAGGGCAGAGGGGTGGGAGGGGAAGAGAGGGGTTATGGGGTTCTAAACGATGGTGGAATGTAATGATCATTATTATCCAAAGTGTAAATACGAAGACACAAAAAATAAATAAATAAATAAATAAAAAGTTGAATTACTTAAGGACTGCAAAATTGACAAGTAACTGAGTCATTGTAATTGGGAGCTCACATCTGATCAGACTGACCTCATACCTCGTAGTTTTGACCACTACATTATTCAAGAAATAATTAAAAGTGTTTATTGCAATAATCCCTGACCGATTACACTTTTGGAAAGTTCGCTGATTAGTAAAACTAAGTTTAACAAGATAAGGGATCTCAGGACTGGGAGTGGCTGGGCACAGCTGGGCATGAAAGTACATGCCTATAATCCCAGCTACTGGAGAGGCTGAGGCAGGAAGATTGAAAGTTGGAGGTCAGCTCAATAATTTAGCAAGACCCTGTCTCAAAATAAAAAACATAAAGGGCTAGGGATGTAGCTCAGTGGTAGAGTGCCCTGGGTTCAATCCCAGTACTGTAGGGTGGGGATGGGGTGGTGGATAAAGGGTCTCAGAAAATAAAACCTTAGTGAAAAATACAAAAATGGTTATTGAATATATGTATGATTGAAAATAACAAGAAAAAGTTATAGATGGTATCCTCTTCTAAAGCAAATCAATGTTCGGCACTTAGAACTTTTTTCATATACCTTCTTCAGGAAACTCCTGCAGTCATAATCTGATTCTCCCACACAATTTCAGATAATCTCACAATTTAGCTATTATTGGGTATTTGTCTTTTGCAAGTTGCATTTTCCATAGTTTAATTTTAATGGTTCCTAGCAAAACATCTTTTCTTTTCCTTTTCACATTGAATCACTGTGTTTAAGAATGTTTCTTGGAGCTGGAGCTAGGTGATAGATGGTAACTATTTATATTTAAAAACACAGAAGCACTGCTCTTTTGGTACTCCTGAAAACAAAAAAGCCTCACAAACCAATACTTTATCACACAAATAATGCTCAGGACATACAGAACTGATGTTTTCCAAACAATTCTCTAAACCAAACCTCCTAAAGGTTGCAACCTAGAATTTGAAAAACACCGTCCACTTAGTCTGTGGATATAGGTAACTAGTAATTTTTATATTCATTTATTTAAAGGTCTTATATGGAGAAGCACAGTTTGGGGGCAATTTCTTTACATTTTCTCCATTTGTTACCCTGAGGTCTTGAAGTGTCAGGGACTATTCATTTACCATTGTGTCACCAGTGCCCAACACAGTACTTCCCCCATGGCAGATGCTTGTTAAGTATTTAAGGAATAAAAGAATGGTTTGATTAAGGCTAATATAGTTCCATTTTTTAAATCTTTTTAACTCTGAAAAGTATTTGTTTCTGAGACAATCTTATTTATAATGAAGTGAAATAATTTCATGAAAGGTAAAAATTATGGATTTATAGAAATTTTACTCAATATTTTTATTGATTTTTAACTTGGGAATGATTTATTTTATTTTTGCTTTAATCATTAATTTATTGGCAAAGGCTCCCAAATACCAGTCTCTTTTTGAAGCAGTTTTTGACACATAATTATATATTATCATTCGGTTAATACATCTATTATGTAAGGGAAGGAATCTCCCACTGTGTGAGCTTGATATTTAATCATTTCCTCAAAGTAATTTACCTATTTTATATCTCCATGTTTAAATTCATATGTTGTTTTTTCTTCTAAAGCATCTTTAATATAATACCCCTCCATAGGTCAAATAATCAAGTTTTGGGGTTTTTTGTTTTGTTTTGTTTTGTTTTGTTTTGGCTTTTCAGAAGCAATAATAAATTTATTCCTAGGAGTCACTCCTCCATGCTAGGAAAAGAAGATTATAGGTCATATTTCTCAATTTATTACTTTTTAAATCTTTTCTTAAAATAATACTTTATGAAATAGCCCATCTTTGACATTTTGATTCTTTATCTCTTTAGATAGTCTATTTGTGTAATTTCTCTTTGTGTGATTTCTTTGGGGGCGGGGGTGGGGGATACAGATGAAAAAGTATCAGCTATACATTAGGAGAATAGTTATTTAACACTATCTTTATTCACCCTGTCTTTAACAGTAGAATTTATCAGTATTATCAGCCACTAGATTATTTATAAATTACACCCCAATGTAATGAAATCCATGAAGGTCCCAAATTGTTCTACTAAGCAATGCTTTTTTTTATAATAAATTACAAAATTTCTAGAAAGCACATTCCTAGCCAGCAAGAAGAAAGAAAAAATAATGCTAAAACAGTGAATTTTTGTTTTTCTGACCCAAAGACACTAAAAATTATCCTAAAAATATTATTCCCATGTTATTCCTTCTCCACCCTCCAAAGGAGTGTATTTGAAAGGTGGAGGACAAAGTTTTATTTGCTTTTGGAAGAAATTTTGTTGAAAATTGAAGGAGATGACATGGAGTGAGTTAAAGGAACATTAAATTGTAGTTTCTGCTCATTAAGAATTGTAAATCTTCTTTATCTTCTGTGTCATCTTTTTCTACATCACAGAAAGCATATAATCATATACAGTCGTTAAGGTGAACTTCATGTCATTAAAGAAAGTAAGTTGTCTTCAGAAGGATTAATTATAGAGAATTCAGGATAATTAAATCATTGGAGTTCTATTTCCATGAGCTATTTAATACAAAGTTCTCATAATTCTATTTCTTATGGTAATAGCAGTATTTTTGCTAAGCACTATAAATTTAGCATCTCATTTAATCTTCCAACAATGTTATGTGGTATAGAGTAACTAATTGCCTACGATCACAGCTTCTAGGTGTTAAAGTGATACTGAAATCCATGTCTTTCTGGCTCCAAACCATACTCTTAAGCATAATCTTCTTTTACCTCTCATGAAACAGTATATTACTCATGCTGTATTAGGGATAGTAACACTCCATGATTTAGTCAGTTCCTAGTATATAAATTTTCTAGATAATGGAAATTTACTTTAAGCATTAAAACAGTGCTTCGTCACTGGAAGCATCTATTTTTTTTAGCTAATTCATTGTTATGATCATAGCGGTTTCTTCAGTGAGTAACCATTGAAGAATGTAGGATTCTTTTGCCCTTATACAAAATTCCAATTCTTTTGCATCTCTCTCTTTTTTTTTTATAGTTTAATTATTTTTTTTTATCTTTTTTTTATTTTTTTTATTATTTTTTTAATTTTTTATTGTTGGTTGTTCAAAACATTACAAATTTCTTGATATATCATATTCTACACTTTGATTCAAGTGGGTTATGAACTCCCACCTTCACCCCATACACAGATTGCAGAATCACATCAGTTACACATCCATTGATTTACATATTGCCATACTAGTGTCTGTTGTGCTCCGCTGCCTTTCCCATCCTCCACCATCCCCCCTCCCCACCTCTCCCCTCCCCTCCCCTCAGCTCTCTCTACCCCCTCCACTGTATAACCCTGAGGGTCTCCTTCCATTTCCATGCAATTACCCTTCTCTCTCCCTTTCCCTCGCGTCTCTTTTTTAAACTTTTTAAAATTCTTTCTTTCTTTACAAAGGCATTTTCTGATACTGCTCCAAGCAGTACTTCACATTTACCTTTTGATTTGTTGCTTTGAATTTATGACTGTTCAGGAAACCCAAGATGTTATTAAAACCATGGAAAGAGTAGATTAAATAAGCTCTGATGGAAAACTGTAGGACTCATTATGAGTATATTATTTTTACACACAGTTTTGTAAGCCTTATTCAAATGCCTGTGATTGCTGATAAATGACCTGCAGGTAAGTTTGATGTTGTTATAGTTTTTAATTCTAAAGAAGCAAATACTAATATTGTGCCTATAACTATTTGTGAGTTTTAAATTTATTTTTATTCAGCTTATATAAGAAAAAATATTTAATAATTTTCAGTTTAAAACAACTGATTTACTTTAGAAACAAATGTATTTTATTTCCTCATAAGGCATCTCAATTGAGCTACTTTCTGTTAATATTTAAATAATTACAGAGAGAAAATATATCTTTGTGTCATGTTTTTGTCTTAACTGTGAACCTATTTCTTAATTCTGTGAACCTTTGTAATTCTTTTCTTCCACTATTAGGTTTTAACTAAAGAATTTTATAGTCTCCAAGCCTCTTCTGAAAAACGTATTACTGAACTTCAAGCACAGAATTCTGAGCACCAGGCAAGGCTAGACATTTATGAGAAATTGGAAAAAGAGCTAGATGAAATAATAATGCAAACAGCAGAAAGTAAGTCTCCCTGCATCTCCCATCCCCCCCTCCCAACACACATATAGTCTTTTTTTCTGGCAACAGGAGGAACCTGACATCATTTCTAGAACTACTTTGGTATATATTTCCTTAAATATAATTGGTGACCATATTTTAAAGAATACTCCATATTTCAAGTATTATTTCATGTTAACTTTGAACAGATGAAATTAAAAATAGGTTAAATGTGATACATTTTAGTCAACAATTAAGTATTTTCATTTATCAAGAAATAAGGATATACAGGAATCAATAAATAGGATTATATCAAACGAAAAAGATTCTTCACTGCAAAGGAAAAAATCAAGAACATGAAGAGAGAACCTACTGAATAGGAGAAAATCTTTGCCCACATGCACCTCAGATAGAGGATTAATCTCTAGGATATATAAAGTACTTAAAAAAATTAACACCAAAAAAGCAAATAACCTGATCAAAAAATGGGCAAAGGAACTAAACTGACACTTCATAGAAGAAGAAATACAAATGGTCAGCAAACATACTTAAAAATGTGAAACATCAGCAATTAGAAAAATGCAAATTAAAACTACACTGAGATTTTACCTTAATGCAATCGGAATGGCAATCATTAAGAATATAAATAACAACAAATATTGGCAAAGATGTGGGGAAAAGGGTACACTCATATATTGCTGATGGGACTGCAAATTGGTGTAACAACTCTAAAAAGCAGTATGGGGATTCCTCAGAAAACTTGGAATGGAACCACCATTTGACCCAGTCATCCCACTCTTCGGCATATATCTGAAGAACTTAAAATCAGCATACTGTAGTGACACAGCCATAGAAATGTTCATAGAAGCTCAATTCACAATAGCTAAGCTATGGAACCAAGCTAGGTGCCCTTCAATAGATGAATTTGCAGCCATTTTAGAGAGATAAGAGTCAGATATGTATCTCAATTCTAGTCTAGTTCTTGTAGAGTTGAACTGGAGATCATCTTGGATCTAGAAGATATCTGATAACTGGTAACAATATTAGCAATGACATTTATCATCTCTTCTATGTATCCTTCTCAACTAATAATTAACTTAATAATTCTATCTCTGAAAGCTGATCCTGATTTACCATGAAAGAACAAAATTAAGGGAAAACAGTTATTAATATTTCTAAAATCTTTACAGTATTACAGAAAGACCAGTCAGCAATTATGTGCACAACATATTGTGATGGTGCAAATAGTCAAGCTTCATTTATGATATGGTACTTGGCTTTATTTTAAATTGGAAATACTCCTGAATTTAGAGTTCTCCTTTTAAACAGTAAAATGATTGCTGTTGATAGATAGTTATAAATGTTTTTATAATCTTTGCCTTAATTCAAGCTAGTAAAACTTCAGTTTTTGTAATCATCAGTGAAATTTTTTTAATCCTAACTTGTAGTAAAATTTATTGAATTGAAATTTTTTCCCACAAGATATTAACCTGTTAGTTGAAAAAAAATTAGGATGTGGTGTGACAGTGGCAGAATTTAGAAATAAATTATTTTCTCTGAACTTTTTGAGTTACTAATTTTAGTCTATCAGTATATGCTTAGAACTACACATTTTATTCCAAGTAGCCTACTTGAGTGTATAACTTTGCTATTGTAAGTTGAAATTAAGTTGTTATTTTGAGAAAATAATGAATATATTTCCTAATTAATCATTTTTTACCAAGAAGAGAATTAATGAATTGATATTATCATTATTTGTCATTTTATAGCATATATTTCACATAAAAAGCCTTTAAATCCTTCAGAATACTACATCTGCGTTGTGCATTATAACAAGAAAACTTAACATGTCATATGAGGTAATCCCTTAATACTTTCTAAAAAGTAAATCAAACAAATCCAAACAAGGGTATACTTTTAGAAATATCCTTCTACTTGCAAATGGGCTGTTTTGAGATTGCACATTAGTCCTTTTTAATGTTGTTGTGCTTCCTAATTCATTATTAACTCTTTTATCTTCACTTCTGTCATGCTTTTTATGGGGGGGAAAATTCTTTCACATCACACACTTCAATATTTTCCAGTTGAAAATGAAGATGAGGCTGAGAGGATTCTTTTTTCCTATGGCTATGGTGCTAATGTTCCCACAACAGCCAAAAGACGACTAAAGCAAAGGTAAAATCAATATATATTTATCTTACTTATCTACTCAAGCTAAATGTAATTACATTGTACATTTTGATAATGTGCTCACTTGAATGACAAAGTAAAGTTACTTTGTTCTTAGTATGCATAAATATTAAATTGCTCACAAAATACAGTAATTGTCATGCATTTCATGTATATTTAAGTGAATTTAATGTTTGGTAGACTAGAGGTGTACATTAGAATTTTCATAGAATTAAATTCAGTGATAAGAATACCATTTTTATTTTATTTTCACATTAATTTCAGATAATACAAATGCAATAATTTTCAGATTAGAACTAATTAGTTATACTTCCCTTTTTTTTTCTCTTTTTGCTTTGTTTGGTTTTTGTTTCCTTTTTTATTCACATGTCTACATTCCTTGACATATACTTTAGAAAGAGTGAGTGATATAGTGGTAGCATATATATTGTGACTAAAACAATAAAAGGCTTCTTGAAGACCAAGAAAATTTTTAGAATATCTACTAGTTATGTGGTGAGATATTGCTTTAAAGTACCCTAACAGGGATTGGGATTGTGGCTCAGTGGTAGAGCCTTTGCCTCAAACATGTGAGACACTGGGTTTGATCGTTGGCACAACATAAAAATAAATAAATGAAATAAAGGTATTGTGTCCATCTACAATTTAAAAATATAATTTTTTTAAAAGTCCACTAACAGAAAATTATACCTTTAATAATCATTTTCTAGTTGGCCTGTCTGATTTTTTCCTAACTCCTCTTTCCCTAAATTCATCCTGTTTTCTAAAAATATCTCATAGCTCACTTTGCTGCCACATCAAATCTGAATGTTTCAGTGAGACTTCTAAAGCCCCTCCATAATGTGGCCCCACCTCATCATTCTTATTTGCCTCTCTACCCAAAATGAGAGTAGATCTCTCTCTCTGCCTGTAAACATCTATTCTCTCTGTACCTTAGGAAAGCATTTCATTTATCTCATTACCTATCATTTCCCATGTAATTGCCCCAGCTAGATGAAAAGTTCTTCAAGGTCAGCAACGACATCTTTTTCTTATTCTCTGTCACTGCCTAGTTCAATGCAGAGTACCTAGTAAGGTACTTGTTTCTTCATCTTTTTCATCTTTGAGGATTCAAAGCTTTTTGTTATCTATTATTTTTATGTAAATTAATTCAAACATTTAGAGACATTACAAAATAACTAAGAAAAACAATCCATTTTACTTCTGATACTTCTGTAGGAACTTTGAATGATAACCCAAAGAATGAAATATCTTTATGGTTATCTAAAGTTGTATAGGATATAGACCACTTTAGAGGAAATAACAAAAGGATACTTAGAACTTGTGTTTTTTACTGGTTAAACTGAATATTTAAAAAATTTACTTCAGGGTTAGGTGAATAATTTGTAACTAGGGTGGTCCGTCCTTCCTTCCTTCCTTCCTTCCTTCCTCCCTCCCTCCCTCCCTCCCTCTCCCCCTCCCTTCCTTCCTTCCTTTTTGACATATTATACACAAATGGAGCATAACTTCTCATTCCTCTGGCTGTACTTGGTACAGTCACTCCAGTAGTGTAATCATGTATATAGGGTAATTATGTCTGTCTCATTCTACTGTCTTCCCATCCCCACAGCCCCATTCCTTTCCTCCCCTCACTCCCCTCTACACAAACCAAAAGAATGATTAATTCTTCCTGGTGAAGATTCAGGTATTTCTAAATTATGTATAATTTGAAATTGGTAGTAGTCCTATCGCTTTCTGATCCCTCCAGTGGCCACTATGAATGAACTAGGATATTTTAATTTTAAATATGAGGGGAGGGGAAGGGAGGGGGGATAGTAGAGGATAGGAAAGGCAGCAGAATACAACAGACACTAGTATGGCAATATGTAAAGCAATGGATGTGTAACTGATGTGATTCTGCAATCCGTATACGGGGTAAAAATGGGAGTTCATAACCCACTTGAATCAAAGTGTGAAATATATATCAAGAACTATGTAATGTTTTGAACAACCAACAATAAAAATTAAAAAAAAATAATAAAAATAAATAAATAAATATGACTCTGTTTTAAAGTCCACTGTTGCCTAGAGAAGAATAGAAGCATAGTTTCATGGGTAAGAGACTTCTCTAATATCAGGAAATCACAGGTAAAATACTGAAAACTGAAGTTTAATAGAAAACTTACATTTTCTTCTCTATTTTAACATCTGAATTCTTCAAAAGAATCTTTGTTACAAGAAAAATAGGATTTTGCTTTTGTAAGCTTGCTTTCCTTAGCCCCAAATACTGAGTTTTCTGAAACTGAAAGCAATTATTGCTGCAACAGCTTACTATTTTTTTTAAGAATTTCCAAAAACAGTAGTTGATTTCTTAATATTAAAAGAATTAAAGAACCACAACTGATTCATATTCCAAATCATCTTAACTGTCCAAATATTTCTAAAGATTTTATCACCGAGCTATCTATGTGCCTTGAACAAGTGCCTAATGGGTGTGCTATTAATATGTCCTGCCAGCTGGTGCCAGGCATTCTTCTCATGGTGAGCCAGAGGGTTATTTTGAGGAAGTGTTTCTCAGGTCATCTAAACTGAGGGAAGGGAAAGTAAGTCAAGATATCTAAAGAGGGAATTTATACATTCCTGTGTTCATTATTAAGTGCCTACTGTATGCGCAAAGTTGACCAGAGGCACAAAAGATCCCACTTTAGAGTCTGATGCATTTCCAAAGTTTGCAAGGCACATATTTGATTTCTTAAGGGATATCTGTAAAGAAGGCTTTGTGCTCTTTAAGTTATTAAAGACTAAAACAAGATAGCCTTTGAATGGATCCATACTTCACATTTAAAGCAATAAACATTGAAGGTGAATTATATTTAGGATGACTCAGATCAGTAATTGAAATCCTTACATAACAAAGTTTTCATCAGATATCAGCCTACACCAAAATATATCAAAATTTCAATGGAACCCACATCCTAACTACTATATAATATTTTTCATCCATACTAAATTTGATTTTAAAATTTTATTTCATTAGACAGAATTAGGTAGTTTAGAGTAACACTTAATAGGAGGGAGGTTTCTGGTTCTAAATATGTTTGTTTTTAAAATTAGGAGAATTGTTGGTGATTCCACCATCCAAAATAACCATTTAGAAATTAAAATAAAAAAAAAAAAAATATATATATATATATACACACACACACACACACACACACACACATACACACTTTCTTACATGTGTAGGATAGTGTGTATTATTTAGTAGTTTAACCTTTTTCTTTTGGGTATTAGGGATTGAACCCAGGGGCAAACTACCACTTATTGATGTCCATAGCCCATTTTTTTTTTTTTTTTTTTTTTTTTTTTTTTTTTTT
>NW_025999942.1:6884688-6897244 GCF_001458135.2 Marmota marmota marmota | reverse complement strand
TTTTTTTTTTTTTTTTTTTTTTTACTTTTATGAAACAGGGCTTTGCTAAATTGCCTAGGCTGGCCTCCAATTTGTAATCCTTCTCTTTACCTTCTTGAGAAACCAGGATTACAGATATGCTCAACCATGCCCAGCTAATTCTAGCATTTTATCCTGAACATATTTTTGTCAATAAATATCCTTTTTTTGGGGAGGTAGGGGGCACCAGGGATTAAACTTAGGGGTGCTTTCCCAGATATTTTTGTTTGTTTGTTTGTTTGTTTGTTTATTGTTTTTTTGAGATAGGGTCTTGCTAAATTGCTTAGAGTCTGGTGATCCTTCTGCCTCATCCTCCCAAGTCACTGAGATTACAGGTCTATGCCATCACACCCTTGTCAATGAATATTCTTCAAAAAAAGATTATTTTCAATATTTATACAAAACTTTAAATTTTAGGACTTCTGTTTTTGAATAGACTTCTGGTTGAGGCCATAAAATTGGACAGCCAGTGAACATTTTCATAAGTTTCCTGTTGCTACCCCAACAATAATATGAGATTAAAATGAGAAAATAGATACGAAGTTCGCCACACAGTGCCTGACAGTAGAGTTCAGTAAATGTTAATGGGTTATATCAAGTAATATCTTCTCTTTTTTAAATATTTTTTTGGTTGTAATTAGACACAATAACTTTATTTTATTTACTTATTTTTATGTGGTGCTGAGGATCAAACCCAGGGCCTCGCACGTGCTAGACGAGCGCTCTACTGCTGAGCCACAACCTCAGCCTAAGTAATATCTTCTTAAAGTACCTTACATGGTTACACAATTTAAGCATTTATTTAAAATGATTTTTTAATTTTTTTTATTGTTGTGATGACAGCTGCTGAATTTTATTGGTTGCTCAAAACATTACAATGATCTTGACATATCATCTATCATACATTTGATTCAAATGGGGTATGAGTTCTTATTTTTCCCACGTGAACAGATTGCAGGATCACATTGGTTATACAGCCATGTTTATACATACTGCCATACTAGTGTCTATTGTATTCTGCTGCCTTTCCTATCTCCTTCCTATTTTTAAAAAATTTTAATGAGGCTTTTAAATATGAAACATGGACACAAAATTATTTTGATATTCACATTCTTTAATATCAGTTTTTAAGATACAGTGCGGATTTTCTATATAGTAGTAGTATAATTGGTTTTTTTGTTAATTTGAAAAAGTAACTCACAGGGATTGTGGTATGCACCTGTAATCCCTGCTACTCAGGAGACTAAGATGGAATCACAAATTCAAAACCAGTCTGGGCAATTTACGGAGACCTTGTCTCAAAAAAAAAAAAAAATACACACACACACAAAGAATAAATAAGTAAAAAACAAACTCCCCAAAATTCTTCTTAAACATATTTTAATGATTACATAATATAACTCACGTTTTGAAGTTTCATAGGGATACAAATAATAGGTATATATTGTGTTAAACTCTTTCTGCAACACAATTGTGAAAAATTAAAAGGTCTTATATAATTATAGTAGATTAAAATAAAATGGACTCTTCTTGATTGAACTTGAAAATCTGAAATAATGTTTTTGTTTCATTAATGACTGTTTTGAAAATAGCAAACAAGATTTTCTGGTTGTATGTTTTGATTGTGTTGTCACACTAAATTTCCTGTTAATGGGTTATATCAAGTAATATCTTCTCTTTTTTTTTATTGGTTGTTCAAAACATTACAAAACTCTTGACATATCATATTTCATACATTAGATTCAAGTGGGTTATGAACTCCCATTTTTACCCCAAATACAGATTGCAGAATCACATCGGTTACACATCCACATTTTTACATAATGCCATATTAGTAACTGTTGTATTCTACTACCTTTCCTATCCTCTACTATCCCCCCCCTCAATATCTTCTCTTTTTTTAATTTTTTTTTTTTTTTTTTGGTTGTAGTTGGACACAATACCTTTATTTTAGGCACTAATGTGGCCTTAGTGTGTGCCTCTCTCTGTTTGTTGTGGCTGATTAAATGTTTAGAGACTTTTCTCAAAGTTTTTAAGCCATTCACATTATCAGATATACTGCATACTATAGATCTTGCATTTTAGTTTCTACCTAGTTTTATAAAGAGCTTTATGTTGAAACAAGTATACTGATCTTCATAATGAAGGGGGAAAAAGAAAGCCAGAGAAACTGACAAGTTTTTATGCATACTGGAAGTGTGTTTTCCTCTTCTTAGTTTTCATGTATATGCATTGCTGGATGATACTGTTTACAAACCTTCATACAGTAATGGGAAGTACTGACTGACATTGACAGAGAAATAATTTATTTGGAAGTCAAGAAATGCTGAAGAAACTTAGAGATAACCCTTACCTTAATAATTTTACCAATAACCAATAAAATTTTGGTTTAATATTTAGACATGAAACTATATACCTGTGATGTTAATTTCTAGTTGATGTCCAACTTAATCTTGGAATAAGTAAAAATAGCATTTAATATAATTACAAAGAAGTATTGTTATACCTACTTTAGTGTCCCAGTAAATAATCTTTTGAAAGTATTGCTTTCTTAAGAAGTTCATTGCATTCTATATCAAAAAATAACCTGTAGCAAGAGTCATTTTCTTGACTCTATTTTAGTTACTCTTTATATAGAACTTGAAAAGGACTTATTCTTGTTTTCATTGTGTGTATATTATGTTTTGGAGACATAAACTTAATTGTGGTTGAACAGTTCTTCATTTGTCTCACTTTGAATTTCATTTCTCACTTTTAGTATCCCAGATTTCTGTACAGGATCCACCTATGCCAATTCACTCACCAAAGCAGTATGACACATTTAAAGATTTAACAGGTTGAATACAAGAGGACAATTGGTGTCTGTCATTTGTATTCTCCCTTATTAACTTTATGTACTTTGTTTATTGCTAATTCAATGCATAGAGGCTAAGCATTAGTTATACTTTAATATTAAGGTTCTGCAACCTTGGAATATGGTTTCTAGCACTATATTCATTGGGACAAAATTCACCTACAGGAGAGTCCATCAGGGAGTATTGAGTGTCCACTCTGTTCAGCTCTGTTGTTAGGCACTTCAATGAATAAGACCCCTGTCATTATATGAGTTCTGTTAATGGAGAAAATATTAACACACATAAAAGAATATCAAGAAATATTCCAATGTATGTAAGTTGGCGATACCACGTGCTAGAGTCTGTGTCGGACTCTATGCTAAAGTCTATTCTGTGTGCCAGGGGAATAGAGATGAATGAGGACTAACATGGTTAGAAATGGAACTTGAAGGGAGCCTTTCAGGAAAAGTTGGGCTCACAAATAGTGGAAGAACTGATCTTCAGATTGGAGGACCTACAGCAGAAGGAATATACAAAACATTTATGGGAGATTAAATAGAGTGGACATTAATGGAAAATAAAACTGGTTCTGGTGATGTGATAGAGAACTTTCATGTTTTTAAATAGAGTGGACATTAATGGAAAATAAAACTGGTTCTGATGATGTGATAGAGAACTTTTGTGTTTTAATTTAGATATAGTTTAGAATCAACCATGTAAGTAAAATTTAGAATGGGAAAAGAATGTAAATATCAATTCATTGAGTAAAAAATATAAATGACCAATAAACATGAGAAGGTGAAAATATTAACACACATAAAAGAATATCAAGAAATATTCCAATGTATATAAGGAAAATTAATTTAAAATGGGGTTATCCTATTTATTCATAAGATTGGCAAAACTTTTAAGATGATGAATACCCAGTATTGGTTAGAGTATGAAGAAAAAGAAAGTCTTATAAAGTTAATTTACTCAGTAATTAGTTACTGCCAGACACAGTGGCGCACACCTATAATCCCAGCAATTCAGGAGGCAGAGGCAGGAGAATCACAAGTTCAAGGCCAGCCTGGGAAACTTAAGCAAGATCTTCTCTTAAAAGAAAAAAGAAACAGGGACTTGAGATAAAATTCAGTGGTAGAGCACCTCCCAGGCTTGATCCCCGGTACTGCAAAAATATGTAGGTACATACATACATACGCTATGTATCTTTAGCTTTTCATAGTCCAGAGTTAATATTGTACTACTTTGTGTAAAGTATAGAAACCTTGTGACCATACAGCTGCTTTTAACATCTCCCTGCTTTTTTTTTTTATGGTTTCCAAATGTATTGCAACACTGTTAGAAACCCATAAAACAATGTTATCATTTTTTATTTACATACTCAGAAAATTTAAAGAAATTAGCAGGGAAAAAAATAACATTAGTTATATTTAAATTGTTTGTGCTTACATATATTTTAATGAAAGATTTTGCTATTTTTATTCCTTTTTCTCTTTTTATTCCTTCAGGGGACATGCCACATTAATAGGCTGAATGGGTCTTAATACCATTTCTGATATATCCACAAGGAAATATATCCTATTATTCTTACAAGTGACTTAGAAGTAAATTTTAAAACATAGTCCATTTATGTTGGAGACCAGTGGTGCCACAGTGCATTCCACATGATAACCATGTTCGTAAATGACATCAATGTTAAAATAATAGTCACAGTCTTTTCTGTTAGCATCAGTTCCTAGAAATTTTTTCTCATTAGAATTGTACTATAGAATACTAAAAAAAAAAAAAAACAAGTAGAGCATGTTTATAACTAACTTCAAGATATCACAAGATACCTTTCTTCCTTTGAATTGATTTTCCTCATTTAAGAGTCCCCTAACCAAAATAAGGGAAATTTTTATTAGAAGGAGGTGTTCCTGGTGATATGGCTTACACCTACCATACAAAGAATTTCCTAAGTCAGTATTTTATATATTTTTCATTTGTAAGTGTTATCACCATATCTTCATAAAAACATTATGCAATTGCAAGATTAAAAGCACCTAAATCAAATGAACAATTTTGTATTAATAAATTTGATGTCTTATAACAAGTGACATTTGCATTTCATTATTTCCTTTATTTCTTTACAGACAAATTTTTATTTGCATAAAACTCCATCTTATGGATCCATAACTCTATTTCTGTGTAATTGCATTTGATTGGGTTCATTACTCTATACTGAATGTTGCATAGATTTGGCCTGTGCCTTCAACATGTTTGTTAAAAATTACTATACAAAAGACCTGGATGCTATTTTCTATGGAAGACAGAATTTATACCTAACATATTTGAAGGATGAGAAAGATAGAGACAATGAAAATTTGAATTTAGATAACTCTAAGGTTTTTAAATTAACCCAACAAAAAAATAGTTAGTGATATCAAATACTGATGCTTGCAAACATGTATTAGAATCAACAGATTTAAAATGTAAATATAATAAAAAATTAGCAGTAAGACTTATTTGTAGAGGTCTTCTTAGTTTATAGTCAAATTAGAACTTGTTTGGTACATTTACTTGGGGAATGAAAAACAGGATACCCATAAACTATAAATGTCTTTAAAAATCTATTTAAAAAAAAAAAAAAGAAAGAAGGAAACATCAATTTAGTGGCTCCCCAAGGCTGGTGGGGTTGAGAGCAGGAAGCATTTAGTGAGGAAGAAGGGGGATTAACTGTTAATAGGTACAAAGTTTCTTTGGAGGGTAATGAAAATGTTCTAAAATTAGATTATAGTGATAGTTGCACTACTCTACATATACTAAAACTATTGATTTATACATTTTAAATGGGTAAGCTTTATTGTATATTAGTTGCATAGCAATAAAATTATGCATCAATAAAGCAGTTTTTAAAAAAGAATGGTAGCCAAAAATGGGAACTATATGTCTCTTCCATCTCTAACTTCAGCTGATGGTTAAGGCAAAATATGCCAGTTGAACAGATAGATAGTATCTTCTTAGGTCTAAACAAAGTATGAACTTCTATCAGAATTCATCATTATTATTTGGAACACATTTTTAGAAATAGATATGCAGAGTGATATTTAGTGTGGTTTGAAGAGGTTTGTCTGCTTTCCTTTGTCTGATGTGAGGAAATGTCAAGTATATGATAGAATTGTTTTTATCCTATAATTTTACTTAGAGAAATGATATCTTGTCATTGTAAAACGTCTTGTATTCCATGGATTCTACAATTCATAGATTAATAAATTCACTAACATAGAACATGAAAATGTGGTAAATATGGAAATACAGAGAGGTCTGTGGGAACAATGTCTTAATATTAGTACTAATATTACTAATATTAGTAATATTAATTTGTACTAATTAGTACTAATTAATTAGTATTAACATGTCTTAATATTAGTACTAGTTCTTTAAAGAATTATGTGTGTTTCCCCCTGTAGTTACAAGGAATGAAGCTTTTTTTTTTCCCTTAAGATTGTTTCTTAATAGTGGATTTAGAACATTTTATATTTAATGTAATTTTAAATACTGAAAGTCGGAATGATAAGTTGTGATATTGCAGGTATCAGAGGGATGATTTCTTACCTTTACCATAGACATTTTCCAAGCTTTATACATCATTTCCATCCATACTTTGAATAGAAAACCTATTCAATTGTAAAATGCATTATGTTATCTGAGGTAAACACTGATGCTTTTCAAAGTGCCAGCATATTATTGTTCATAATATTTCAACTAATTTTCTGATCCGTTTGTAACAGAGAAATTTTTATAAAAATGGGGAAAAGCTGTAAATTGCTATCTTGTGGTCTTTTCAAGCAAGTATCTTAAAGTAATTCACTTTTGTAGCAAGAGCTAGAAACCATTACTGCCGTAATCAATATATCACAGTTATGGGGATTTTTATTTACTTTCAGAATTCTGAGTTGTTGGGGTCTTGGTCTTGCATTGATTTATTATTTGAGCCCATATTTTTTTGTTAATAATTAAATATTATAAAAAATAATCAGTTTTCTAGCTCACAAGCCCATTTTGAATATTTTAGATAGCATTTTTTTTTTGCATTGTTGCAAGCATTAATTTTCTCACTTCATTCACCTAGTGTCCACTTGGCAAGAAGAGTTCTTCAGTTAGAAAAACAAAACTCATTGATTTTAAAAGATCTTGGACATCAAAAGGACCAAGTAACACAGCTTTCACAAGAGGTAAATAACTTAAACAAAAGAAGTATGTATAAAGAAACCCAGTGTTCATTTTAATTCTTTATAACTCCTTTGTTTAATCTTCTGAGCAATTTGAAAATAAACTGGTAGTACAAAATTATTTCACAATTTATGAAACTAACTGAACG
Organism: Marmota marmota marmota; assembly: GCF_001458135.2. Classification (NCBI taxonomy): domain Eukaryota; kingdom Metazoa; phylum Chordata; class Mammalia; order Rodentia; family Sciuridae; genus Marmota; species Marmota marmota. The sequence continues at coordinate 6,890,029 of NW_025999942.1, read as the reverse complement.
TTAAGGCTCTATAAAATAACTTATGGTGTATGGCAAAACTAAGAACAAAAAGGGGATTAAAGTGCCCAGACTAAGTATAAATGCAGACTAGACAGACAAAAGCTTTGATTTCTGAGAATTTCAACTGGCAAAACAAGTTTAGCAAATTTTGATGACATTTTAAGTTTTCCACTATTTTTAAGATTTACTCTTTATTTCTGTGTTCAAAAAAAATCATTTATCTATTATTGAACACACTTAACTTTGTTTCCACTTAAAGTCAGATTCATGTTTGCCATTTGCTTTAGCATTCTGTTAAAGAATATTTATACAATTTATATATCATTTTAATATATGTATTATTATTTTTAGTTAACATCAAATTATTTTTTTTCTGTGCTTTTGAAATTCAAGTCAAAACAAAACCAAAGTTGCCACCCTCAAGTGTTCCTTTTATTTTCTGATCTCAACTAAACCAGTTTTTTTAGGGTAATATTTTAAAACTCTTTTAAGAGCTTTATTTATTTATATTATAAGGGATTTTTAAAAAACATTAAATTCTACTAATATATACTATGTAGTCTTTGTTTCTTTTTTTTTTTTTTTTTTGTACTAGGGATTGAACCTAGGAGCGTTGTACACTAAGCCACATCCCTAGCCCTTTTTTATATTTTGTTTAGAGACAGGGTTTTGCTGAGTTGCTCCAGCTTCCAGCCTCTTTCAGTTGCTGAGGCTGACTTTGAACTCCCAATCCTCCTGCCTCAGCCTCCCAAGCTGCTATGATTACAGGCGTGCACCACTACGCCTAGCCCCAGCTCTTTTTTTTTTTTTCCTTTTTTTTTTTAATTTTTAATTTTGAGACAAGGTCTCACTGTGTTGCTTAGGACTTCACTGAGTTACTGAGGCTGGCTTTGAACTTGGGATCCTCCTGCCTCCACCTCACAAGTTGCTGGGATTACAGGCATATTCTTTGTTTTCTTAAGGACATGTTCATATTTATCTTTATAGTATCTTCTAGAGTTCATAACCCACTTGAATCAAAGTGTGGAATATGATATATCAAGAAATTTGTAATGTTTTGAACAACCCACAATAAAAAATAAAAAAAAAATTTAAAAAAGTACATTTAATACTATAACATTAAGAGAATCTCTGTCCTAAAATTTCAAAAACAAAATAGAAATATTTCATATTGCTCCAGTGCCTGGCAAAGAATTAATGATCAGAGTGGATGCAGTAGTGTGCTGATAAATGCTAACAACCAGCTTCCCCAAGAGGGGTGTGAGGGAGGACTGTCATTTGTAGCATATGTTCATCTCTGTGGCATATAACTAGCTATAAAATGCCAACATAATGTTTCTGAACACAGACAGATAAGAGCAAAAATTCTCAGCAGCACCCCTTTGCATAATGTTTGCACCATGTAGCGAAAACAAATATATGTAAACTCAAGCATAGATGATATTAAAATAATTAAAATGTAGTCTAGAGTGGTGGCATACAACTGTAATCCCAGCAACATGGAGGCTGAGGTAGGAAATCACAAATTCAAGGCTGGCCCCAGCAACTTAGCAAGACCCTATCTCAAAGTAAAAAGAATTGATACAGCTCAGTGGTAAAGCACCCCTGTGGTCAATCCCCAGTATGAGGGGAAAAAAATTTAAAAATTGATGAGTTTTAAGTACTTGTTTCCTTTGTTTTTAATAAAATTGATTCTATTATAAATTTAAACTGCTTAATTTTTAATTATGGTTGAATTTAACAACCAGCTCACAAAAGTCCTAAAAATTTACTAGTTATCTTTTATATGATGCTACAGCCCAACTCCAGCACATCAGTGGGTAGAAGCAGGAAAGGATAAATAAATGAATAAACAAAGAAATAGATGTAATCCTGGCTACTCAGAGGCTGAGGCAAGAAGATCACAAGTTTTAAGGCCAGCCTGGGCAATTTAGTGAGACCTTGTCTCTAAAAATAAAAGGACTATGAATATAGAGTGCCCTGAGGTTCAATCACCAGTACTTAAAAAAAGAAATGAAAAAGACACAGAGGAATGAACCTTGCTTTGCTAATATAGATAACTTATCAAACTACTTTTAGAGGGCTGGGGATGTGGCTCAAGTGGTAGCATGCTTGCCTAGCATGTGTGAGGCACTGGGTTCAATTCTCAGCACCACATAAAAATAAAATAAAGACATTGTGTCCACCTAAAACTAAAAAATAAATATTTTTTAAAAATAATTTTAGAAAAAGTATTATATATTACATATATAACCTACTTTTACAAAATAAAATATTAAAATACTACAGTAAATTAAAATGAGAATTTCTAAACATGCATATACTTGTGTATAAATTGCTGGAGAAAAATGCAAGAAATTAAGTGTTCTTGTAATGAAGTACAATTAACGTTTTATGAAGCAACTCTTTTTTTTTGTTGTTTGTTTTTCCAGAATAGGGATTGAACCCAGGGGCAGTGTACCACTGAGCCAAGTCACCAGCCCTTTTTTTAATTTTTTTTTTTATTTTTATTTTTTTTTCAGATTTATTACATATTTTATTAAGGTTAGAATGGTCAAATTCTTTTTTTTTTATTGGTTGTTCAAAACATTACAAAGCTCATGACATATCATCTTTCATACATTTGATTCAAGTGAGTTATGAACTCCCATTTTTACCCCAAATACAAATTGCAGAATCACATCAGTTACACATTCACAATTTTTACATAATGCCATATTAGTGACTGTTGTATTCTGCTGCCTTTCCTATCCCCTACTATCCCCCCTCCCCTCCCCTCTCCTTTTTTTAATTTTGAGACAGGGTCTTGCTAAATTGTCCAGACTGACCTCAAACTTGTCATCCTCCAGCTCACCCTCAGAGTAGCTGGAATTACAGGCATGTACCACTATGCCCAGTTTGTATGAGCAATTTCAAAATAATCTGTGACTTTTTGAAAGAAAGGATTAAATATTTAAATATTAATGATGTAGAATGGTATGATACCGTAAAATATTCCATGAGAAAAAGAGACTAAAATTTTTTTAAAAATCACAAAATGTTGCTAATGTTTGAAGCTGGCTGACTTTCACATATAGGTTCATTATTTATTTCTGTGTTTTTGTGTAATTTTGAAATTTTTTTATTATACATTTGGAGAATTGGTAACTGTACTGACTGAAGTATGTATGTTTCCCTTAATGTTGAAAACAAAAATGTTTAATTTGGAATATTCCATGAATTTTACTCTTTTTCCTGGCTCACCAAAAAATATATATATATTATATTGCTTAAATTAAAAGTAATTACATAAACTAGCCGAAAGATGATGGTATTGGGTAATTTATTATCATAGATTTTTCATGGTAGATAATAAAAAAAATAGAGAAGGAAAATTCTCAGTATCTATATGCTTTGGTTAAATATTTAAAGTTAAATATTTAAGCCATCTTAGAGTTTTTGAGACTAATACAAAGATAAAACCCATAACTAATGCTAGAATTACCACTGATTTATTTGCTATTAGGATTCTCTGAGAAATGAAAACACTAAGTAATACTCAAATGGGGAATAAAAAGAAAACATTCTTTTTTAGCACCTTGATTGAAGTATAATTTGATATACATTAAACAGCACATATTTGAAGTATACAATATAACTTATCATTAAAGTGAATATAAGAAATACGTAGATTTCCACTACCAAGTGTCCCTCAGAATCCTTCTCCCGCAACTTTCTTCATCCTAGTTCCCAAGCAACTGCTGATTAGTTTTCTTATAGATTAATTTGTTATTTCCTAGAGTATTATATAAAAGGAATCATATAGTATGCATGGACTTTTTTTTAACCTGTCTTCTTTCACTGTAGGTAATAAGATTCATCCATAGGTCATTGCTTTCCATTGCTGAACAACCTTCTATTGTGTGGATATACCAGTTTATTTATTTTGTATTTATTCCTGGACATTTGGGTCATTTATAGCCAATAAACCTGATATAAGCATTCATGGTCAAGTCTTTGAATGAAGGTATACTTGCATTTTCTTGGGTAAATAACTACAAGTGGAATAGCTAGATTATATGATTGATGTCTATTTATGGTCTTAAAGAGCTGCCAAGCTAGGCATAATGATGCACGCCTGCAATCCCAGAAATTCAAGAGGCTGAGGCAGGAGGATTGGAAATTCAAAGCCAGCCTCAGGACCTTAGCAAAGCCCTAGGTAACTTAGCAAAACTCTGTCTCAAAAATAAAAAGGGCTAGGCAATCCTAGTACCAAAAAAAGAAGAAAGGAAGGAAGAAAGTGCCAGACTTTTTCTTTTGTTTTGTTTCGTTTGTTTTTTTCTAAAATGTTAGTACCATTTTACATTTCCACTAGTAGTATGGTGTACAGTGGTATGTTGTTGTGTTGTGAGTTTTTCATTTTTCAAGGTGGGTTGATTTGTTTGTTTGTTTTGATGGCATTTGCTTGGTTTGGGGCTGAGGATCAAATCCAGGGCTTAGGCGCATGCTTGGCAAGTGCTCTTCCACTAACTTATTCCCCCAGCCCCCTCATTGTACTTTTTAATTGCATTGACCAGTGACTAATGTATTGAGCATCTTTTTTTTTAATTTTTTAAAATAGTTTTTTAGATATAAATGGACACAATATTTTTATTTTATTATTCATTTTTATATGGTACTGAGGATCAACCTAGTCCCTCACACATGCCGGGCGAGCACTGTATCACTGAGCCACAACCCCAGCCCCATATATTGAACATCTTTTCATTTGAGGTTCTTTCCACTTTATTTACCTCTCAGGAGAAGTATCTGTTAACATTTTTTGTCCACTTTTTTCTGTTGCTCTCTTATAATTGAGTTTTGACCATATTTTAGATATTAGTCCTTTATCAGATATACAATTTGCCTTCTATAGCTTTGTCTTTGAATCACTTCAGAATGTCTTTTGGCTGTCCCTGTGCAGTGGCACACACCTGTAGTCCCTGTGACTTGAGAAGCTGAGGCAGATGGAACACAAGTTCAAAGCCAGCCTCAGCAACTTAGCAAGGCCCTAAGCAACTTAGTGAGACCCTGTCTCAAAATAAAAAATGGCTCAGCATATGGCTTAGTGGTTAAGCACCCCCAGGTTCAATCCCTGGTACCAAAAAAATATGTGTGTGTGTGTGTGTGTGTGTATCTTTTTTGGCTAGGCATGGTGGTGTATATGTGTGTGTGTATGTGTATCTCTTTTGGTTAGGCATGGTGGTATGTGTGTGTGTGTATCTCTTTTGGCTAGGCATGGTGGTGTATGTCTGTAATTTCAGTGATTTAGGAAGCTGAAGCAAGAGGATAGCAAACCAAAAAAAAAAAAAAAAAAAAAAAT
>NW_025999942.1:6855742-6883931 GCF_001458135.2 Marmota marmota marmota | reverse complement strand
TATATATATATATATATATATATATATATATATAATCTTTTCCTAACCCAGGGTCACAAGGGTTTTTGTCTGTGTTTTCTTCTAGATGTTTTTTGTAGTTTCAGATCTGTGATTTATTTTCAGTTAATTTTTGTGTAGAGTAAAATTGAAATTCACATATTTGTATATTGAAACCAAACTGTTCTAGCATTTGTTGAACCTCAGTCATTTATGTGTGAGTCTATTTCTACATTCTGTTTTTCTTCCAGTTATTTAGTCATCTATCTTTATGTCAAAACCACACCATCTTGATTACTAACTTTATAATATCTTGAATCCAAATAGTATTGGTTTTACAACGCTGTTCATTTTCAAAGATTTTTGGCTGTTCTATGTTCTTTGTATTTTTGCATCAGTTATATAATTGTTGATTTCTACCCCCAAAAAAAATACCTGATTGTGATTTTGTGATTGCATTGAATTTATAGATCAAATGAGAAAAATTGACATCTTAATATTGAACATTCTGAAGTATGAACACAGTGTCTCTTTATACTTACTTAGGTCTTCTTTTATTTCTGTTAATACTATAAGTTTTCAGTTTTCAGTGTAAATGATTCATATCTTTAGATTAATGGTAGTAGGGTGTATGCTTTTCTATCCTACTTGTGACTAGTCTAACAAAATGACTTTTAATAGGAATTTCTATAGAACATTTATACTTAATATGTTTATTGATATAGTTATATATACTGTCATCTTATTTATTTTCATATATTCCATCTATTCTTTACCTTTTTCTTTTTCTCTCCTGCCTTCTTTTGTATTAATTGAATATTGTTTATCATTTCATTTTATGTTTTTTTTTTTTCCTTTTGATACCAGGGATTGAACTCAGGGGCACTCAACCACTCAGCCACATTCTCAGTCCTATTTTGTATTTGATTTAGAGACAGGATCTGACTGAGTTGCTAAGCACCTTGCTGTTGCTGAAGCTGGCTTTGAACTCACAATCCTTGTACCTCAGCCTCCCAAGCTGCTGGGATTAGAGGCGTGTGCCACACTGCTCCTGGCCTTCATTTTTTTTTTTTTTTCTTATTGGCTATGACTGTTTTGTCATTACAGTGGTTGTTTTAGATAACAACATATACGTAGCCAGCCTCATGGCCTTTGTGCTTTTATTGTCATGTATTTTACTTAGGCATATTATAAAATCCATAGTACATGGCAATTATTCTAAATAATTAATAATCTAAATATAATATAATCAAAATATTAATATGAGAAAGGTTTTATATTTAATAAAATAATTACCATATCTGGCATTTTATTCCTTTATATAAATTCTTATTTCAGTCTGAGATCATATTCCTTCTGTTAGATGCACTTCCTCCAACAGTTCTCACAAAAGCAGGTGTGCTGTTGATGAATTCTTTCTGCTTCTGTACATTGCAGAAAGTTGGGTTTTTTCTGGGGTTGGAGGGTTTGGTTTTACATTTCTTGGCAAAAGTCAAGATTAAAATACAATTCTTGGGGCTGGGGATGTGGCTCAAGCGGTAGCGCACTCCCCTGGCATGCGTGCAGCCCAGGTTCGATCCTCAGCACCACATACAAACAAAGATGTTGTGTCTGCCGAAAACTAAAAAATAAATATTAAAATTCTCTCTCTGTCTCTCTCTCTCTCTCTCTCTCTTTCTCTCTCTCTCTCTCTCTAAAAAAAAAAAATACAATTCTCATATCTATGTTACTAAAGCCAAATTAACTGGAAGTAGGCATTTAAGAGTTCATTCTTACTTATAGTGAGATAATTTAGATAATGTAAAATTCACCATTTCAATCATTCTGAAGTGTACAATTCAGTGGCTTTATAGTATGTTTACAATTTGTGTATCTATCACCATCATCTAGTTAAAGAACATTTTCATCACCCCAGAAGGAAACCTTATTTGTACCTATTAAGCTGTCATTCCCCATTTTTCTCCCCTCATTTCTATTGTCCCCTCCCCCAATCCCTGGCATGCATCTAATAGGCTATCTTTCTCTATGGATTATTCTGAATCTTTCATATATAAAAGAAATTGTGTAGTATATAGCCTTTCATGTGTAGCTTCTTTCACTTAACAATGTTTTCAGTATTCATTTATGTTGTACATTGTTTTATTTTCCCACCAGTCATGTTGAGGTTTTCACATTTCTTCAGTCTTGCCAATGCTTATTAGTTTTCTTTCTTTTTTTTAATTGTAGCCAACCTATTGAGTGTAAAATGGTAACTCATTGTGATTTTGATATGCATTCTCTAATAGCTAATTATATTCAGCATCACTTGAGTACTTCTTGGCCATTTGTGTATCTTCTTTAGAAAAATATCTTAGTCTGTTTTCTGCTACTATAACAGAGTACCACAGAATGGATAAATTATAAACTATAGAAGTTTGTTTTGCTAATCGTTCTAGAGGCTAAGAAATTCAAGAGCAAGTTGCGGCATCTGTTGACAGTCTTCTTGCTGCACCATGATGTGGCAGAAGGCATCACCTGGTGAGAGAACTTTCAAGAGAAGCAGAGAGGATAAGGGGCCAAACTAATCCCTTTTATATCTAGATAGATATAAAAGGGATTATGAAGGGTGGTACGTACCTTCATGACCTAATCACCTCTTAAAGGCTTTGCCTGTTAATGAGGTATCAATGACAGTTAAATTTCAACATGGGTTTTGGAGGAGACATGTAATCCATAACAGTGTCTCTTCAGGTCTTTGACCATTACTTAATTGCATTGTTTTGTTTTTGTTGTTGTTAGTTGTATATATTCTGGTTCTAGACCTTTATCATGTGTGTGTTTTACAAATACTTCTGTCACCCCATTGGTTATCTTTCACTTTCTTATTATCTTTTTTTGGGGTGGATGGGGGCGGTTATCAGGGATTGGACTCAAGGGGACCCGACCACTGAGCAAAATCCCCAACCCTATTTTGTATTTTATTTTAAGACAGAGTTTAACTGAGTTGCTTAGCACCTTGCCTTTGCTGAGGCTGGCTTTGAACTCACAATCTTCCTACCTCAGCCTCCCAAACCACTGGGATTACAGGTGTGCACAACTGTGCCCAGCTTATTATTTTCTTTAATGCACAAATTATTTTAATTTTAATAAAGTCCAATTTATCTGGGTTTTTTTTCTATATGTCTTATGCTTTATCTTTGGTTTTTAAATTTATTTTCTGTAATACTGCATGCTCATAATCCCAATTACTCAGGAGGCTGAGGCAGGAAGATTGCAAGTTCAAGGCTAGCCTCAACAGCGTAGCAAGACCCTTTCTCATAATAAAAAACAAAAGGGGCTGAGGTAGAACACCCTTGGATTCAATCCCCAGTATTACAAAAAAAATAAAATTCTTTTCTGAGATGATGTTCACATAGCATAAAACTAACCATTTTAGTATTCACCATGTTGTACAACCACCACCTCCATCTAGTTCAAAAACACTTTTATCACCTCAGAATAAAAGCTTCTAGCCATGAATAGCAGTTAATCCCCACTCACATATGCCCCCAGGCTCTGACAACCACCAAATCCAAATTTCTATGGATTTACCAATTCTGAATCTTTCGTTTAAATGGAATCATACAATATATGACCAATTGAGTCTCGTCTCTTTCACTAGGCATACTGTTTTCAAGATTCATCCACATTGTAATGTGTATCCAGTACCGGGAATGGAACTCAGGGGCACTCAGCCACTGAGCCACATCCCAAGTCCTATTTTGTATTTTATTTAGAGACAGGGTCTCACTGAGTTACAGGGTCTCAGCTGTTGTTGAGGCTGGCTTTGAACTTGCTATCCTCCTGTCTCAGCCTCCCTAGCCGCTGGGATTACAGGCATGTACCACCATGTCCAGCTACTTCATTCCTTTTTATGGCTATAAATAATATTTTCTTGCATATATTTATTATAAAGTTGTTTATTCATTCATTGATAGACATTTGGGTTGTTTCAACATTTTCACTATTATGAATAGTGCTGCTATGAACATGTTAATGCAAACATTTATTTTTTGAGCTTGAGTACCTATTTTCAGTTATTTTATATGTATTGTTAGGAATGGAATTGCTGGGTTCACCTATGCTTTTATAAACAATTTAAGGTTGGGGGTGGGGATATAGTCAATGGTAGATCACTAACCTAGCATGTGAGAGACTCTGGGTTTGACACTTACCACCACCACCACCACCACCACCACCCCCAAAATAAAGGAATCTGAGGTTGATTTCTCTATTTGAAAGATGTTTCTTATTTTCTTGCAATTTGTATTATTTCTCCTAATATCTGTACACTGCTATCAGTCTCATCTTTGTTCCTCTCTGGGTAATATGTATTATGTCTTTAGCTATTCTTAAGACTTTCCTTTTAAGCCAAGTGCAGTGGCACATTCCTATAATCCCAACAAGATTGAGAGGTTGAGGCAGGAAGATCACAAGTTCAAGGACAGCCTCAGAAACCTAATGAGACTCTATATCAAAATTTTAAAGGGACTGGGAATGTAACTCAATGGTAAAATGCCTTGTGTTAAATCCCCAGTACAGAAACAAGGGATTTTCCTTTTGTCATTAGCTTTAAGGAATTGTAATGTGGCTTTCTATAAGTTTTCTCATGTTTCATGTGCTTGGGTTTTGCTAAATGTGTGTGAGTTCATCAAATTTATTCCTTCATTATTTTTATATTTTTTCTTTCCTTTGGGGACTCCAATTAGACATATAATAGGCTCTTTTTCTGTCCCACAACATAGTTAAATGATTTTCGTTTTTTTCAGTCTTTTTCCTGCCCTTCCTTTTGTATAATTTCTCTTATTATGTCATGTTCACTAATCTTTTCCATTAAATAATCTTCAGTTTATCCTATCTGCTATGTTCTAAATCTCAGATATTGTAGTTTCCATTTCTGGAAGTTCAATATGAATCTTTTTTGTATTTTCTAGGTCTCTAATTAACATTCTCAAACATTATTTTCTTGAACATAAAAAATACAATTTAATAACTTTTGATATCCTTGTTTACTAATTTTTTTATTGTGTCACCTCTTGGTTGGTTTCAACTAAGTTTTTTTTTTTTTTAATCTCATTATGATCATAGTGCCCAGCTTCTTTGCATGCCTAGTAATATTTTTACTGGATGCCAGAAATTGAAAATTTTATCTTGGTGCTAAATATTTTAATATTTCTATAAGATTTTATTGACTTTTATGGAAGATGGTTGTTTTTTGGAAATAATTTGGTTCTCTCAGGTCTCGAGTTTAAACTTTTATAGATAGGGGTTGTCCTCAGGCTAATTTTCTCCTACTAATATGACAAAACTTTTGTGAGAATCCCATGTCCTGTAAATTCTTTGGTTGGTGAGACTAGACATTATTCCTGGCTGATGCAGAGACCGCTCTTCCTAATCTTGTCCGTGGTTCAGTCTCTAGTCTCTGGTAGTTTCTTCATATCCATGCACTGTTCACTGCCAGGTAAATACTTAAGAGGAACTATCTGTAGATTCTCAGAGCTCTTTTTCTATACAGCTTTCTTGTTTTAAATACTCTGCCACATGAACTGTACCCACCTTGGTTTCTACTTCTAGTAGTAGCTCCTTAACTCAGGGAATTTGACATAGCCTGTCTTAAATTCCTCTTCCCTGCACCACAGCCTGGAAATTTTCCAGGAAATAAACTGGGGTAATCATAGAGTTCACCTGGTTTATTTCTTGTGTCCCAGGAATCAATATCCTTCATTACTTGATGTCCAGTAATTTTACACCATTGTCTCATGAAAGTGTGTGTGTGCCCACTGACATTAGGAAACCACTACATTAGTAAAGAATGGAGTGTTGGTGTGTGATGTGCTAAACAGAAGAAAACCCAAAATCCTACAATGTGCCATGTTACCACCAACAAGAATTGGCCTTCCTTAGCTTCCTTGGCCCTTGATGCTTGTTCTTTCTCTTTCTAGTTATACAGTAAATGTCAAACTCACAGTATATTCAACCACTAATGACAAAATAGACTTGGTTACAGCCTTGTTCAAAAGGCCTTATCTCCTACTGTATATGCTTAGTTATTTATCTGTTTCAGGTAATTTATTTTTGGAAAGATATCTAGAAAATGGGATATGTACAATCCTCAGTGACCAAATGGCAATATCTGATTGCCTGGAATATTATTTAGAAGGCATTTAGCAGGATCCAGGTAATAATTTGCTAAAAAATCTTTACATTGCTAGATTTGAAATTATTTTAAAGAGTTTTGGAGATATATAGAATATGTTGTTGTATATGTTTTTACTGTTAGTCGTCTTTTCATCACTGTGATGAAAAACCTGAGAACTACTTAAAGGAGGAAAGATTTATTTTTGGCTCATGGTTTCGATCCTTGGTCACCTAGCTCCATTGCTTTAGGCCTGCTCTATGGCAAGAGAAAACTGCTCATCTCATGGCAGCCAGAAAGCAGAGAGAACATAGCTGGAGGCAAGAAATATCCTTTGAGGCATGTCCCCAGTGACCAACCTCCTCCATATGGGCCCTACCACCTAATAGCCCATTCAGTTGTAACTCATCAGTGGGTCAGTCCATTGATGAGGTCAGAGCCTTAATGATCCAGTCACTTCCCCCAAAGCCCCACCTCTGATCATTGATGCATTACGAACCAAACCTTCAACACATGACACTTTAGAGGACATTACAGATCCAAACCACCCACTGACCTTAAAACACAGTCATACTATATTGATAAATTTTCAAAGGAAAAAACATTGCATATATGTATTGTTTCTGTATTGTATCAGGATCTTTTTGTGTGTGTGTGTGTGTGTGTGTGTGTGGTTTAAAGAACAGACCCTAGACTTGGATGAGGGACCAAGGGCATACTTTTGGTATGTGGTAATTATTGGTTTATATCTCTGAAGGGGGAGCTTTTGACATTTTGAGAAATATAATTCATGGTTAGTTGGAGAATTCCCACACATCACAGGTTATTGGCTATTTGCCACCCTCCTCCCTACTAATTCACAGTAGCTGTCCACAATCATTTTGATAACCAATAATACCTCTATCCTCATTTCCAAATGCCTCTGGGGCATAATTAGAGAACCAATACAGTCTCCTCATAACAGGTTCTTTTTCTTCTTCAACATCATATTATGAAAAATTTCAAAGAATAAAAGTTAAAAGAACAACTACTTGTATAACTGTTACCCAAACTCAGAAATTAAAATCTTGTCAAATTTGCTTTATCCACTTACATGTGTTTATATTTCTTATTTTGCTGAAACATTGGAAAGCAAGTTGTCAACTTCATTATATTCCATACATGAATCTACTTAAATTCCTACAAAATTACATTATTACACATCTTAGAACACAAATAACAAAAAGCCCTTAACATCATCTTAAAATACAACCTGTATTTAAAAATTCCCAATAATCAATCATAACTTCTTTTCTCACAACCTAATCAAAACTTAAATTTTTAATTTTGTTATTTTTTTCCTCTTAATTTAGAATATCCTCATTTTTAAAAATCTTCACATTAAATTTCTTTTAAGACATTAGGCCTTTTGTTCTATAGTTGGAGTAAATTCTTATGGTATTATTTAATATGTTCTATCCCTCGAATTTCTTGTAAAGTGATACTTGATCTAAAAGTCTTGGTTGGATTCCATTTTTAGCAAAAAATGTATCAGATAATGTCAAGGCAGTTAATGGAAGTTGCTCCATTATTAATGGTATATATCAATCACAGAGTTGAGAGTCTTCTACTATATATTGTGGATTGTAGGAAAAGTGTTCACATTGTTATAGCTTTAGCACTAACATAGAGATCGGTCTATGAAAAGTGCTCATAAACATTTGCTGAGTCAATAAATAAATGATTAACATAAACTGATGTTAATTAATAGACAAAAAATAATGAAAAGTTGGATTTGACACATAAGTTATAGAATAAGACTTGGATATAAATCTAGCTAAGGAAAAAGTTCTGAGCATTTATTTATAGTTTTAAGTCATGTTTTATTATGAACATATAATTTTCTGCTTATCCTTGTTATTATGCCAGTCTTCATAAACATTTATCCTGCTATCATCTGTTTGCAAAAAGTGAAATGGCTATAAAACATACCTCACACACAAAGAACACAGTTGGCGGACCAAACTATCTTGGTGGAACAGAATATCTTGGAAAAATACAATGTTATTATCAAGAAAAAATAATAATAATATGTATTGTTTTTCTATTTCAGTTTAATATATTTGTGTGTGTGTGTATACACATGTATGTGTGTGTACACATGTCTATGCACAGGGAAGGGATCGTGTCTCTTTAAGCATAGAGAAAAAATTTTAATTGCTTGTCAGACTTTTAGTTAAGAGCAAGTGGAGGAAAAATCTTGAAAATATGTCATGGCAAAGGGACACAAATATCACTAGTTATGTACTGTAAATACAAAACAAGTTTTATTAGAATAAACTTACAGGCAAAGAAGAGTATATGCCAAATTCTCCCAAATTCTCTTCACATACAAAAGTAAACTTAAGTCTGGTATAAATGGTTTATATGCACCACCACAAGGGCTCTGATAGAGGGGCTCTACCCCATAATATTCTACCTATTTATTTAAACAGGAATAGGACAGGGAGCATTATATAGTTAAATATGTAACTATTCCATTGTTACATAGTTACATACAGGGTAACTATGTAACAATAAAAGAGACTACCTCAGATCAGCCTGTCTAAAGGAATAGGAAACAGTTCCCAAGACCTCTTTATTTGTCTTAACAGCAAACAGTGGTTACTACTAGGATCATGAGTGGGGTAGCAAGGAACCAACTGATTTTTACCTTAGGCATTTTTTAATTGTCTTTAATTTATTCCAGCTCTCATGTATTACTTAGTAATATAAAAATCTATAAAGACTTTTTAAAGGCATAGATTTGCTGATCAACACACTAAGTCATAATAGGTATAAACTAAATATTGATTCTTCAGGTGTGGATCTATCCCATCCATCAAACTTAGGTAGTGATATAAAAATTATGAAAATAAGCCTGGCACAGTGGTGCTCGCCTGTCATCCCAGTAGCTCAGGAGGCTGAGACAGGACAATTGCGAGTTCATAGCCAGCCTCAGCAACAGTGAGGCACTAAGCAACTCGTTGAGACTCTGTCTCTGAATAAAATACAAAGTAGAGCTGGGGATGGGACTCAGTGGTTGAGTGCCCTGAGTTTAATCCCCAGTACAAAAAAAAAAAAAAAAACTGATTATGAAAATAATTAACAAAAATCTATTTTAAAGTATACCTAAAAACAAAAATAACATTCTGGCAATATTCTTTATTGCCCAGAATTTCAATGCCAAGGAATATATGTATGCATATACATGGATACCCACATATACATCCATAAATATGCTCATGATACATGTATGGAGTATTTAAAATAATATACGACCAAAAATATCATAGATATTGATTATCACTGTGGAGAAGGCACTTAAGTTCAAGGATGTTTATGAGATGAATTTCTCTTCACATTCTCTCTGTGTAGTGTGTACAAGAAGCTTTCTCTCCTTCCCTCCCTTTCTGACCCATCTCCTTCTGTGCATTTCATTATCCAGAGAAAGCATATTAAAGGAATGTAGAAGTGTTCCAGATTGTCAGAAAAGGAATTTCCTATAGGAAAAATTCAGAAGCATCTAAAAACAAAATATGCACTTAAGATGTATAACTACGAAATAAACAGAAGGGTATCTAATGTATGCTTGGTGACAGAGGAGCATTTCTGCTTGATAGAGTGTTTGTAATATTTGCCACTGGGTTTTAGTAAATACCAGTGACACTGGGATATATTTCTACAAAGTAAGTACCTGGAGAAATAAAACATTTGCCTCTCTGTCCTTTGGGTTACCTGACCCACTCTTCTACCTCTAACAACCTCTAAGAGTATTCTGCTAGCATTATACAACCCCACCTCAGCTTTTTTATTTGTTTGTTTGTTTGTTTAGACTAGGCTTTGCTATGTTATGTAAGCTGGGCCACCTTGACCTTCTAAGTTGCTGGGATTGTAGGAATGGACCAGCATGCCCACCTCACTTCAAAATTTTGGGACACAGGATATAGGCAGTTTACCGGGGATTAAATGCAGGGGTGTTTCATCACTGAACCACATCCTCACTCTTTACTTTTGAGACAGGGTCTTCCTAAGTTGCTGTAGCTGGCCTCAAACTTGTGATCCTCCTGTCATAGTCTCGTGAGTTGCTGGAATTACATTCACCATTATGCCTGGCTCCCCTTAGCACTTTAAAGGGGGAGGTTGACCTATCTACCACATAGCCCTAAAAGAACTAATCTCATTAAACATCAGAGTCAGCCTTCCCACAATGTTTTCAAGATTCTGTTGATGTGGAGGAGGGGCAATATTTTATATACCAAGTGGAAAATTGCAGGATGCTACAATTGAACTGTGATACAATGCTTTATTGTCACTTTTTTAAAAAAAACAAAATTGTACAGCTTTTTTTCTTGGACTTTAGGTGGTGATTTTTATCATATATTGAACAACTGTTTTCTATACTTTTTTCTAACACAAACTTGCTGTTTCCAAATCACATTGTAATTTTTTTATACATTTTAAAGGACAAGTAGACTAGCTATGAAGGACTTGCCTTATTCAAAACTCAATTGAGGGCTGAGATGGTGGCTCAGCGGTAGAGCACTTGCCTAGCACGGGTGGGACCCAGGTTCGATCCTTAGCACCACGTAAAAGTAAAAGGGCATTGTGTTGTATCCATCTACAACTAAAAAATAAATAATTAAAAAAAAAACTCAATTGAAGTAACTGTATAAAAAATAGAGACCAAAATTGTTCATGTGTAGACTTGACCAAAAGCAACTATAAAGCACATCCTGTCCTCATAGAAGAGAGGAAAATAGTATCATTTATGGTGCCCTTTACTTCCCAAAATGTTTATAATAAAAATAATTTAAAATAAATAACATTGGCTTTTATTTTACCAGTAGAATATAAGAGTTTTAAAAGAACATTTAGATGATGAACTACATTGTCTGAATTTTTTTTTTAATTTAGCAAGTGAAGTTTACTTCATCAATCCAGAAAGTCTTTCTCCTACTCATCTCTCCAATGTACTGTCATGACTTATTATTTTTAAAGGTCCATTACCTACCAGATCCTATCCACATTATTTGCATGGTGTAGAAAGCCAGATTGATGCTTACTTACTTCTCATTCTTGTCTTCTGTCACCTTCCCTTTCCCCAAGTTTTCACTTGTATTCCCCTATACCCCAAGTAATGTGTCCTTTGCTCCTGCTGTACCACTTAGTTATCCTGGTTCTTATCAATCTCCTGTGTTAACTATTTTTCTTTATTTCTTCCTCATACCCATCCCCAAGGTACTGGGAATTAAACTCAGGGATGTGTTACCACTGAGCTACATCCCCAGCCTTTTTAGTTTTTTTTATTTTGAGACAGCATCTCACTAAGATGCTGAGACTAGTCTCAAACTTGTAGTCCTCCTGCCTCAGCCTACCAAATTGCTGGAATTTTAGACATACACCACCATATCCAGCTTCACTTCTTGTTCTTTAATTGTTCTGTACATTTTGACTTGCCCCAGAATTCAGTCTTAGTAGTGTTCTTAACTGCATGATATTTCACCTTCTTCCATGGATTCAGCTATCATCTACAAAAATACCTTGTTATAGCTTTTCTTTTTTTATAGTAAGATATGTATGTAGTAAGTACATATGTAATCAAAGAGTCTGAAAGAAGTATTCCGCAAAGATCAAGTCTTCCATATGGTCTTCCGAACATGCTTGTAATTCGTCTCCTTTATTTGTACTGATTTGGTACAATCTCTCATTGTCTTTCACCTGGATAATTTCGTAATTCCTTGGTGGGCATTACTCTCTATTCCTTTTTTTTTTTTTTTTTTTTTTTTTTGGTATCGGAGATTGAACCTTTACCACTAAGGGGCCCTTTACCACTAAGCTAAACTGTTAACTTACCTTTGTCCAATATTTTATTATTTTTCAGTTGCTGGACATAGTATTGATAAAATAAGTGTAATATTTTCTTCATAAACCTGGAAGTTTATTAAGAAAATAGTTTCACAACTGGAAAAAATAATGCTTATTAGTTAGTACCATTTACAAATTTGAATCGTCTTTGTACTCAGATCCTCTAAATTTGTGTGTGTGTGTGTGTGTGTGTGAGAGAGAGAGAGAGAGAGAGAGAGAGAGAGACTTAAGACTCAGAGAACCTCACTATTTCATTCTTTATCTGGAGAAGTTTTTAACTCTCATCTTCACAAAAAGGTACCCCTCTAATTTCATACTGATTCCTTTTTAAAAATAAATCTTATTTTATTAAGCTTGATGTTTTTTGAAGGTCTTATATCCATTTGTTAATATTTTTATTACTCAGTTATATATAGACATATTATTTTCTTTATGTTTGTGTCTGTGTATGTGTGTGTTGCAGGGGATTGAACCCAGCACCTTACGCATTGCTAGATAAGCCCTCTACTACAGAGCCACACCCCAGCCCAGACAATACTTAAGGAGCTCTAAAAAGAACAAGATACTGGGCTGGGGATGTGGCTCAAGCGGTAGCGCGCTCGCCTGCCATGCGTGTGGCCCGGGTTCAATCCTCAGCACCACATACAAACAAAGATGTTGTGTCCGCCGAAAGCTAAAAAATAAATATTAAAAAAAAAATTCTCACTCTCTCTCTTTAAAAAAAAAGAGCAAGATACTTATAACATGGAATTATGGTTACGAAGCATAATTTGTCACATTTCTTCATTATATTCACATATACACACAAGGATGTGCCCTTAATCCATATTCTTAATTTGGGGCAGTAGGGCAGAGGGATTCCTTCTCTTCACATTTTGTACTTACTTAATACTGCTTTCTTTTCTGTTATTGAGAGGCAGTAACAAATATTGACATGATTCTACAGCTAGACTCACTAGTTTTATATCTTGGTTCTAACAATTACCAGATAGCTAGTAATACTTGAATAAGTTGCTTAGCTTCTTTATGCCTCAGTGTTCTTCTTTGTAAAATATTTATTAAATTCCAAATAAGACAAGTTTTACCAAGATATTTCCTGATCAAGTGAATAAAGTACTTTTATTTTTTAATACAGATTGATTTGTTACTTCTAAATAAGGGAAAAAATAGAAAAAGCAAGACAGATGAGAAAAAGCAGTTTTTAAAACAGGCAAAGATAATCTGAAAAGGCCATTTACTATACAATCTCAACTCTGTGATGTTAGGGAAAAGGTGAAACTATGGAGATGGTGAAAACTTGCCAGAAGTTAGGGGGAAAGGAATGGTGAATAGGTAGAGCACAGGGGATTTTTAGGGCACTAAAACTATTCTGTATGTTGTAATAATAGTGATACATGTCATTATATTTTCATGTTAAGCCCAAAGAATATACAAAACTAAGAGTGACCCCTAATTCAAAGTGCAATTTAGTTGATAATGATGTGTCAATTTAGAAAGGCTTACTTTCTGCTCAGTCTTGCTAAGAATCACTCCTGTAAAGTAAAATCTATCTGGGCACAGTGATGTGTGCCTGTAGTTTCAGCTACTCAAGAGGCTAAAGTAAGAGGATCACTTGAGCCCAGGAGTTCAAGGCCAGCTTGAGGGCAATCTAGCAAGACTCCTCAGAAAATATATAAAGTAAAATCCATTTTTAAAAAGAGACAAAGAAGGATGAGATGGCACATGGAATCTGAGGACCAAGGATTGAAAACAACTGAAAGAAAAGGAAAGGTGGAAGGGGATATCAGTGATTCATTTTCAGTTTAGGCAGTCATGGCTACCTTTTGTCACTTGTGCAGTTTGACGATCCTTGCAGCTAGTTTCCTCCGATACCCTCTAGAAAGTACCTTTTCTAGAGAAAAATTATAACCTAATTTTTTTTTAGTTGTTGATGGACCTTCGTTTTATTTATTTATATGCGGTGCTGAGATCAAACCCAGTGCTTCACACATGCTAGGCAAGTACTCCGCCACTGAGCCACAACCCCAGCCCCGTAACTTCATGTTTTAACTTAGTTTACATAAATTACTTATTTGTACTTTTAAGGAATTTTGGAGATAGTTTTACCTGTATGTCTGAATGCAAGTTTAATGTGGTACTTCATTCCCCATAAGCTTAGCATTCTCATGCTGTAGATGTACAAGATATAACTAGATATAAGTGGCTGATTAAATTGGTGATACATGGCAAGGTTTCATGAAGAAGACTTAAAGTGAAGAGGTTGTTGGAACAAACAAGATTCATGGGGATTGTGTAACATAATCAGAACATAGTACCATTTATTTGTATTTTTAACAAGTACAAATTATTGGTGGGTGTGATGGTTCATGCCTGTAATCCCAGTGACTTGGGAAGCTGAGACAGGATCACAAGTTCAAGGTCAGCCTGGGCAACCTAGGGAGGCCCTGTTTCAATATTTAAGAATTTAAGTTCAAATTATTATTAACTGTTGTCACTGTCTCTTATTTTTTGAGGCTGTGCTGATATGGATTATATAAAAAGTAACTTTTATTTTAATAATAATGAACATGTGTTTATCTACGACATGAGTGGCTAACTTGTTACAGAATATTCACTGTCCTTATAGTAACAGGTCTGTGTATAACCTTACCAATGCTAAAACCAAGAATTCTTTGCTGTGATTCATTCTGGGAAAAATTCAGTTATCATGAATCTAGGATTATAGGTTAGAATTTGTTCTTTAAGCCTTGCTTTTATAAAAAGGTTAAAATATTAGGTTCTGTGGCAGGTGGGAGGGGGATATCAAATGTCAACCATCACTGAATTGGAGAAAACAGTGACTTATTTAAAATTATTTTCTGTTTACATATCAAATAAGGCAATTGTTGAATCTTTTTACTTAACTGGTTGTGCCTTGATAACTCCTAAGTGATTATAAATTTTTTCATTAAGAGCTGTTTGCAGTTATTCAAATTCTTCACACTCATACCCCAAAATCAGCTTTTATACTGTTGAACAACTTCAAAGTGAATTTTTTACCCAGCACACTGGCACTTGCCTGTAATTCCAGTGACTTGGGAGGCTGAGCAGGAGGATCCTAAATTCAAAGCCAACCTCAGCAACTTAGCAAGGCCGCAAGCAACTTAGCAAGACCCCGTCTCAAAATAAAAAATAAAAAGGGTTGGGGATGCGGCTCAATAGTAAAGTGCCCCTGGGTTCAATCCCCAGTACCATAAAATAAAATAAAATTAATTTCTCAGTAGTAGCCTTGTAAGAGAAAAATAGAAATTCTAACACTTGAACTCAAAAATTCTGTTCTCAATCTCCTGTCTTTCCAGCCCTCCCAGGCCTTTCATTCTCATTAATCTGTATTTCATTTGGACTCATTGTGAGTCACAGTCTCATAAACTCTTTGTGTTTTTTAGTCTATCATGCCTGTCCTTGTTCCGCTCTTCTTCCTATCACCCTTGGACCTTATCAGCCATCTGAATACTACAATTTGCAAGCACTCTAGATGGCCTTGTTGCCAATTCATCCATCAGGCATTGTGGGAGACCAACCTTACACCTGACTGAGTCACACTCCCCAGCTGGGTGCTGAGCACTCAGTGTCTCGTGCATGGTTGTGTCTTGCTACAGCCCCATGGGTGAAGCTATGCTCACCTGTTCCTTTGTAATATAACCCCTTGTCCTGTTTAGGATAGAATCTTCCGTGGAAGTGCCTGTGTGTGTCCCCTTCTCTTACCCTTGGGTGTGGCCTACCCAGGTGTCAGTCAACCTGCTGTCAGTGGACATCATGAAGATAGACTCAGCCCCCTGAAACCTGACCCCTTGCCTCATTTGAATAGCTTCTCCTCAATAAAAGGGGTCAGCACATGCTCTCTCTCTCTCTCTTTCTGCGGACCCTTAAGGTCAGAGGAGCCGTCACAGCTACCCCAAAGAAAAAGGTATTTGTGTCTCTTGTGTGGTTATTTCATGCAGCCCAGTTAGCCCAGTTTAACTGGAGTGACCCCTGAGCCTTTTAGTCGTCAGAACAGAAACCTGGCAACGCATTTTTGACAATCCTCACCTTTAGCATAGTATCTCACAATCTAGTAGGTACCCTATAAATATTTCATAGAAGGAGGGAAAGAAAAAGTCTTTTGTTTTTACTATAATATCCTGAAAAAAATCTTGTGGAAATCTGTTATTTTTGCTGCTTGGAAGCATTACAAACTCATGGTGCTGAACATCAACCAGGCCCTCACTACTGTTGCCCAGTGTTTTTAGTTTTCTGTTTCTATGCTATTTCCCATTATTTTCATTGTAGATCTCATCTATTCCCCAAAACCATCAATTTTGTCATCTCCCTACTTTCCTTACCACATTTGGGTTATCTAAACTGATTTGTTTGAATCCCTTTTACAAATGATTTTTTAGTTATCTTCACTTATTATTTTTTCCCTTTTTATCCCCTTTATCAAGTATCTTGTGTGTTTGTATGTGTTTTAAATATTTCTTCTGCAATCATCCGTGCCCTTCCTTGTGGTCACTAATAACTTCCTAATTGCCAATGTTCTTGATGTTCATCCAGTTTGATCTACATATAACATAAACATTGTATACATTCTAGGAATGTTATCCTTTTTGCTTTACAACCCTATTCCCCTGGCTTTCATCCTATAGCCCAGATGGTTCTTTAGTCTACTTAGCTTTAGCTGTCTTCACGTTCATCTAAACCTTAAATATAGGTGTCCTCACACACCTGCACTGTGCTCTATTCATGCACCTCAGCAGTGATTCTAAAATGTTAATGAGCATAAAAATCTACCAAGGTTCTTATCTAAAATGTAGGTTTCTAGCCAGACACAGTGGTATAATCCCAGTTACTTCAGAGGCTGTGGCAGGAAGATCACAAGCTCAAGGCCAACTGTGGCAAGAAGATCACAAGCTCAAAGCAACTTAGCGAGACCCTGTCTCAAAAATAAAAAGGTCTGGGGATGTAACTTGGTGGTAGAGCACGCTGGGTCAATCCCTACTACTGCAAAAACTTAAAAAAGAAAAAAAAATTAAAGTAGGTTTCTAGATGCACCTATTTGTAATTAATAGGTATAGAAAGAAGCCCAGGAATCTGTTTGGGGGTGGGGCAGGGAGGCAGGATCGAATTCAGGGGGCCTCACACATGCTAGGCAAGCATTCTACCACTGAGCTACATCGCTGGCCCAGGAATCTGCATCCATTAACTCTAAGTAAAAGTGATGCAAGGGTACACTTTGAAATAATTATACTCTGTATTACCATCTACTTCCATGACTTCAATCATCTCTTCCATGCTGGTTACTCTCAAACATGTTAGCATTCTCCTCCTGTGAGTTTCCCCTTCTAACCTATTCATACTTTGAGAATCCCAGGACCAGAAGCAGGGCTGATAATCAACTAGCATGCACTTGCTTTTTGTTTTTAAAATAATAAAAGACTTGCAAAACAATAAACAGCTGCTGCCCTAAGTGCCAGAGTATCATTGTATCACCACAATCCTGTCTATACTGGCCCCTTTCCTATTTCCTGAGATCACAGGTATAACCACCAGGAGGATATACCTAGCAGAATGGAGTTTCTCCAGGATTGTGTTTGTGTGTATGTGTGTGTGTGGTACTGAGGATTGAACCGGGAGGCAGTGTACAATGAGCCAGATCCTCAACCCTTTTTATTTTTTAATTTTGAAACATAGTCTCATTAAGTTGTTCAGGCTGGCGGGTCAAATTTATAATCCTCCTGCCTCAGCCTCCTGAGTTTCTGGGATTACAGGGATGCGCCAGTGTGCCTGGCTCTCCTAGATCTTTATTAGTTTGAACTGTATCAGCTACATCTTACTTTCATTAAAGATGATGGTGTCGGACTGGGCACAATGATGCACACCTGTAATCCCAGCAGCTCCAGAGGCTGAGGCAGGAAGATTGCAAGTTCAAAGCCAGCCTCAGCAACTTAACAAGGCCCTAAACAACTTTCGATCTTGTGTTGAAATAAAAAATATATAAAAAGGCTGGGTATGTGACTTAGTGGTTAAAGACCCCTGGGTTCAATCCCTTGGTACCAAAATAAAAGGTGATAGTGTCATTAGCCATATTGGTACATGGGAAAAGGAACTGTTTTTAATGGTTAAGATGATAATTTCAGGATGTAAAATGGTTTATCTACAAAAAATAGTTGCGTGGAATGGCCTACAGCAAGTACAAGATCAGTAGAGCTATATTCTCCAAATTGGGCTGATTATCAGAATAGAGATCCAATCCTGAGAAATTCTGACTTAGGTAGGACTAAGGTAGAGACTCATAAATCATTATTCTTCAACATTTTTCCAAGTGATGGAGAACACAGAGAAGTATGGAGAACACAGAGAAGTAGTACCAACATGTTTCCTCATATTGAATGCCAAGCAGGTATTTTACATTCATAGCATGATCACCAAGATTAAGCAAGGGTGTGTGGGTGGTTTTGTATAATCTATCTCTACTACTAGAACATATCATTTGTATAAAGTTTTATACACAGAAATCAACTCAGTGTTAAATTCCTTCAACAGGAATGCACTTTATCCCCAGCAAGAAAGAACCACATTCCCAAGGGTTTCTGTGAAACTAAACTCCACATTTAGGAAAAATGTAAAAAAAAAAAAAGTTGTCAACTTTAGATATTTTTAAATTATAAGAGAAAAATAATTTCAGATTGTTATCTAAGAATAATTTAAATTAGTATTTGTATCAAAAAATATATAGTTATGTTTTAATCAGGTGCTACTTTCCTCTGAATCATACATATAAGTTATTGAAACAAAGGAGGAATAACAATTCTATAAAATATTAAAATATTATGTGGTGGGTTAATCCTGAGTCATTTATTACGTACATAATTCCTGAGTCATTAATTACAAAAGCTTTCCTATAAGGAACAGATTACTAACAACAGGTAAAGTGAGCGATTGTGAAACTTTTTGAATACTAATTATTGTAGTTACAGAAAAACTTGTTTTTTGTTTATTTTTAGAAGTTTTGGGGGTTTTGATTTGGTTTTTTTTTTTTTTTTGGTACTAAAAATTGAATCCAGGGGTGCTTTACCGCCAAGCCATATCCCCAGTTTATTTTATTTTTTACTTTGAGACAGAGTTGTACTAAGTTGCTAAAGTTGGCTTTGAACTTGTAATCCTCCTATGTCAGTCTGCTGAGTTGCTGGGATTCTAGGCATGTGCCACATACCTGGCTTGTTATAGAAAAGACTTTGTAAGATTATGTTGGAGGAACTTAATGAAATTGTGTTATTTTTATTTCAAAAATAAAAATTATCACTTTTAATTGAGACACATGTTCTTTTTTCCCGAGTAATAAAAACCATGGAGAAAGGAGGGAGAAAGAGAGATACCAGGGGATTTTAAAAGCCTACAAACAGGTTTATAAAGAAATACACCCTTAAGAGTGACAATACCATTGTAGTTTTTGTTATCCAAAGATCGAGGAAGTCCTAGCTTGTATATTAGACACCTTGGAAGTAAGGCTTTAAGCCCTTAAGTTTGTTTGTAACATTAAAGCCAAATATATGTAATTGCTGTCATGAAAAAATGAATTAAGATATATAAGACTGACTGCTTTTATGAGATATTGTTTGTGTATCTGAAGTTAGATTGGATGTTTTAAATAGCTCCTTCTAGGCCACAGTTAACCACAGTTAGTAAATGCTCTTAGTCCTTCCTTGCCACCCGTACCCCCACTCCATCCCACATGCACACATGGACTATTCTGCACTTTGAAACACAAAGCTACTTGTCAGTTCAGTTTATTCAGTTAGGGTCAGTTCTGTGAAAACAAAGTCAAGGCAATTGTTTGATTTAATTGACTAGAGAAACTGGTTACACAGGTTAATAGAACTTAGTCCAACTGCATATTTGAAGTTCATAAAGTAACTTAGTAGAATAATAAGATTCCAGGGGACATTGTAGTAGATTTTAAAGAATGATTACCAAAGCAAAGGAAAAGTACACTAAAATCCAAGTTATAGAAAATACTTTGTGTTTTTTTTTTTTTCTTTATGGGTCTGCTTTAACTATAATGAATAGTGTCCAAAAGTAGAAATCCTTCTGTATGTTATTCATCTCCTTTTCTTTGAAGAATTCTTTCCTGGACTATAGTTAACATAACCACAAGAAAATTTCCTAATATTTTTTAATATAATTTAGATAAATAATTTAAATTCTTTAATAAAACAGCCCACTAACTATAAGCAGACATTCTTTAGTCAGTCCCTTCTTGGCCTCACTTTCCTTCTTTCCCACCTGGGCCTCACGGTTTTCAGTTTAAGGATGTTCTCACTTCTGCTAGTGATTCTTCCCACCTCCCACTGTGTCTTCCACAACCCATCTCCCTGTTTCCTGCTTTATTATCTCCTGGGCTAATCACTTATTGTCTTATTAAAATGAGTAAAGAACGTTGAAATGCTAAAATAAATGTTTAGGACTCAATTTTTTAGAAGTATATAGATTTCATAAATTGATTTGAGGGGAAAATAAAGATCATTTCTTGTCCCAGAAGAACAGCAAATCTTCAACCTTAGTTAATTCGTTGGTGATTAGAAAGGAAAGGGGGGATTTAAAACATATAAAAGACTAAAAATTTATTGTCAAAGTCAGAATAGTTAGAAATGTTATAATATTATTCTGTGTATAATAAAATTCACCCCACTCTTTCCCCTTACTCTCATAATAAATTTCCACCAGTTTTGTCATGATTGTTCAGTTTTTCATATTCAACTTTAGAATACTTTTTCCAAAGACTTATAATGGTGCTATGCATGGTGGTACATGCCTATAATCCCAGCTACTTGGGAGGCTGAGGCAGAAAGATCACTTGAGCCTGGAAGTCTGAAATCAACCTGGGCAACATAGGAAGATCCTGTCTCAGGGTTGTGGGGGAGGCTCATTGTGTACCAAAATAAGGGCCTAGTCACATTGAGACGCTTACCATGTTGTGGGGTTTTGGGTGATTTTGTCTTGTTTGTTTCATGGTGCTGGGGATCAAACCCAAGCCTCAAGCATGCTAAGCAAGTGCTCTACCACTGAGGAACAACAACCCCAGCCTGGTGTTGTTCAGCTCTTTAGTGATATACATTTTACATTTGCTTGAGGAAAAAAGAAAAACAAAAAATGAGCAAAACAAAAAAAGAGTTGTTATAACATTATTTAACCAGTCAGACATTGATAATATGTTATATATGCATTGCTGTAAGCAGCATAATTAAACTATGATACATGGGCTTGTTAGACAGTTTTGTAACCATTAAAAATAAAAATTCAAGTTCTTCACCAACCTGGAAAAATTATTCTGATAAAGGTTATATGATTTTAAGAAATGAAATTATGTTATATGTATGTATGAATGCATCACAGTATATCCTACTATTACATACAGTTATAAAGCACCAATTAAATTAATTTAGTCACATAGGGTGGTACACAACTGTAATCCTAACAGCTCAGAAGGCTGAAGCCGGAGAATCAAAAGTTAGAAACCAGCCTCAGCAACCTAGTGAGGCCCTAAGCAATTTAGCGAGACCCTGTCTCAAAATAAAAAGGGTTCGGGATGTGGCTCAGTGGTTAAGCACCCTTGGGTCAATCCTTAGTACCAAAAAATTAAAAATAATAAAAAAGGTCAGCAGCTCAGGAGATGTGAGATAGGAAGATCACAAGTTTGAGGTCCGCTTCAATAATTTAGCGAGGCCCTAAGCAACTCAGTGAGACCCCTGACTCAAAATACAAAATAGGGAATGTGGCTCAGTGGTTATATGCCTCTGAGTACAATCCCTGGTACCCCCCAAAAAAATAAAAAGAATTGTGGATGTAGCTTAGTAGTTAAGCACCCTTGAGTTCAATCCCCAGTACCAAAAAATTTAAATTTTTTTTTTAAAGGTGGGGTATGTTGCTCAATAGTAAAGTACACCCAGACTCGATTCCCAGAATCCCCCCACACACAAAAAAAATTACTTTAAAAATGTCACACAACTTGGACTGGGGATGTGGCTCAAGCGGTAGCACGCTTGCCTGGCATACTTGCGGCCTGGGTTCGATCCTCAGCACCACATACAAACAAAGATGTTGTGTCTGCCGAAAACTAAAAAAATAAATAAATATTAAAAATTCTCTCTCTCTCTCTCTCTAAAAAAAAGTCACACAACTAAAAAAATATGAAAAAATATAAGATTGTACATAGTACACTAGAAATGAACACTTGGAAAAATAAACTAAGAAAACAATTCCATTTACAGATAACATCAATGAGAATAAAATACTTAGGAATAAATTTAACCAAATAGGCAAAAGATATCTCATGTTCATGGACTAGAAGATTTCCTATTGTTAAGAGAAAAATACCACCCAAAGTAATCTACAGATTAAATATACCTATGATCCCAGCAAGTTGGGAAGCTGAGGCAAGAGGAACACAAGTTTAAAGTCAAGACAGCAACTTAGTGAGATCCTATCCCATCCTAAAATTCCTATGAAGCGTTAAGGGAGGGACCTCTAATAGCCAAAACACTCTTGATTAGGAAAAATAAAGATGGAGAGCTCATTTCCAGATATTAAAACTTACTGCAAAGTTATAGTAATCAAAATTGGGTGCTGCTGGCATAAAGATAGACACATAAACCAATGGAATAGAAATGAGAGCCAGAAATAAAGACATATACATGTGATGTGGTCAGTAGTTTTTTACAAAGTTCCCAAGACCCTTTAGTATGGAAAAGACAGTTTTTTCAACAAATGGAGCAGATAAAGCTGAGTGTCTACATTAAAAAGAATGAAGTTGGACCCTGACCTTATACCATATACAAAAACTAAAAGTAAATCAAAGACCTAAATTTCAAAGCAAAGATATAAAACTTTCATAGAAGAAAACATCAGAGAAAATATGAGCTTGTGTTCGGTGATCATTTCATCAAAAAGACAGACCAAAGAAATAGAAACAAATTAGACTTGCATTAAATCTTATGCTTCAAAAGGCATAATCAGGAAAGTGTAAAGACAATGCACAAATGGGAGAAAATATTTGAAAATTACATATCTCATAAGTTTATTATTTGGAATATATAAAAAACTCCTAGGAATGGTGGCACATGCCCATAATCACAGCAGCTCGGGAGGCTGAGGCAAGAAGATCGAAAGTTCAAAGCCAATCTCAGCAGCTTGATGAGGTCCTAAGCAACTTGGCAAGAACCTATCTCAAAATAAAACATCCTGGGGATATGGGTCAGTGGTTAAAAAAAAAAAAGGTTTAGTATGCTACATTTATACAAGGACACTTTGAATGAATTTAGTTTATCTGATTTTCTAAAGTCTAATTAAACTTGTGTTTCTTTAGCTTGACAGAGCCAATTCGATGTTAAACCAGACGCAACAACCTTACAGATACCTCATTGAATCAGTACGTCAGAGAGATTCCAAGATTGATTCATTGATGAAGTGTATAGCACAACTTGAGAAAGATGTCAGGTAAACCATCTACAAATTTTTTTGTTTGAATAATGACATTATAAACATAATACTGTTGTAGATGATTTTGGATTGTAAATTGTGAAAATAAATTTATATGATGAAAGTAGTCTTAAATGAGAATTCAATTCTTCTCTTAAGAAAACTTGGTCACATCACATCAGGTATTTATATTCTACCTGATGATAAGAAATTTTAGCAAGGAAATAATAGTGCTACACTTACTAACAAAACACTCCACCTGTGCTGGGATTGTAGCTCAGTGGTAGAGCACTTGCCTAGAACATGTGAGGCACTAAGTTGGATCCTGAGCACCACATGGGGTGCTCATGATGGATGGGGCTGGGATTGTGGCTCAGCAGTAGAGTGCTCACCTAGCACGGGCAGGACCCAGACTCGATCCTCAGCACCTCATAAAAATAAAGGCATTGTGTTGTGTCCATCTACACCTAAAAAATAAATATTTTTTTTAAAAAGGGATGGATGGATAGATAGATTGTGTCCATCTACAAAAAATAAAAATAAACTTAAAAAAACATTCCATTCTTTCTAGGGACACAGAAGCTGCCCTGTACTTGTTTTCTTAGAGTTGTCTAATGGGATGTGGATTGGCCAAAAAGACTATAACTAGATGCCATTTATGGAGTTAAAATGACTTTTTAAATAAATAATGTGTACACATTTACTTAAATTCATATTGACTTTGCCAAGGAATTTTTAGGCTTTTCTTCCCCTGGCTCTTTACATGGAATAACCTATGAATTACCTACATGTACATAAATGAATTCCTTTCACTACCTTAGTTTGAAATTTGTTTGCCTATTGAGACCTTATCCAAACTATTTGCTCCATTCAAATTCTTTGCCTTCATCTATATGATAATTTCAAAAACAGAAATAAAAGAATAATACTGCGTATTAAGTAAGAGGTTTTAAGAGCCTGGCACAGTTGCACACACCTGCAGCTCAGGAAGCTGAGGCAGAAGGATCACAAGTTCAAAGCCAGCTTTAGGAAATTAGTGAGGCCCTAAGCAACTCAGTGAGACCCTATTTCTAAATAAATTCCAAGGGCTGGAAATGTGGCTCAGTGGTTCAATTTGGGTTCAATTTCCAGTACCAAAAAGAAAGAAAAAGGTTTTAACTCATGAATGGTTAGTTAGTTGGCTTGGTTATTAAATTTTAAGATTAGTGCAATAATTTAAATTTTTCTGGATAAATTATTAACCCATCCTAAGTGTGAAAACAGAGCATTAAATAGGAATTGAAATCGTTGAATTAAAAATTGGAAAACATTAAGGAGAAAATAGTTATTAAATCCATGTTTCCTAAGGCATACAACCAAAAATATTAAACAATTCATAATTAACTCCAAAGTATGTGTTCTTTTTGATGAATCAGAATGATTATTGTCTGATTTTTTACCCCACCAAGTTAATTAGTCCAGAACTATACTCCTGTTCTTAATTTTTGATAATGTGATAAAAAAATTTAAAATCACATTTATGCTTTAAACATCAAAATACTCACACCTCTAATCCCAGCTACTCAAAGAGATTGAGGCAGGAGGGCTGCAAATCTGAGACCAAACTGAGCAACTTAGAGACCCTCTTTCAAAATAAAAAAAAAAATTAAAAAAAATAAAGCCATAGGGATGTAGCTTAGTAGAACAGTGACCCTGGGTTCAATCCCCAGTATAATAATAATGATGATAATAATAAATGACAGTAATTAATTAATTATGCTATTAGCAGCTATTGGGGACTACAGAAATTGTTTTTCATCATCTACTCAGCACTTGGTTTTCTTAGGGAAACTGAGGAAGAAGTCTCCAATACAATTTTTTTTAATTGTTCTTTTTTTTTTAGTTTTAAATGAACACAATATCTTTTTACATTTATGTGATGGCTGAGGATCGAACTCAGTGCCTCAAGTATGCTGCATGTTAGGCGAGTGCTTTACCACTGAGCCACAACCCCAGCTCCTCCAATACAATTTCCTCTTCCTATGTTGTATATTTATTATATTTGAAATTATTTGTAATATTTTTATTTTACCTTTATAATCATTAAGAGGATATATATAAAGAGCTGGAAAATTACCCCTTTTACAGATACTTTCAAATAAATGTACTTGAATACTTATTAAGAATGAAATGGCTAAAAATGTTTAATATGGAAAAAAATAACTAAAAGAGAAAATTAGAAAGAGGAACATATTCAACCCTAGAGAAATTAGACAATTTGCCCTCTAACTATAGCTTTGTGGTAGAGCCAAAATTTAAATCCATGTTTGTCTGATTTCTAATTCTATATTCTGAACCATTATGTCACACTGCCTCCCTATGATCTATTCTGAATAATAGATAATTTTCATTAATTAATATAATTAAGGAAGAAAAGCAAAAAAAAAATAGCATAAAACTGGGTTTTGAAAAAATAGTAGGGCTTCGTGCTGGTAATTGTTGAAGTTAGATGACTGACAGACATGTGGGGGTTTGTTTTATTTTCTCTCTTAAAATACTCTATAAAAAATTTGTTTTTGTTTAAAAAAGAAAAGATTTCTGCAAGTCTGAGTCCAGCCTCAGCAGTTTAGTGAGGCCCTAGCAACTCAGTGAGATCCTGTCAAAAATAAAATATAAAAAGGGACCCTCTACCAATGTAGCTAATTGGTAGCCCTTGGGTTAAATCCAAAAGAAAAAATTTCAAAAGGGAAGGCAGGCCTTATAGACTGGTTACATGAACTCAAATCTAGCCCAGTACTTAGCGTTGAATTGAAGCAAGTAAGTGAAACTCTCTAAACCTCCATTGTCATATAGAACTTTCTGCAATAATAAAAATATTCCATATCTGCACTCTCTAGTACGTTAGGCACTTGTCACATGTATTCAATGTTCATTTGAAATGAAGGTAGTATTACTGAGGGACTAAATTTTTTATTTTAATTAAATTAATTTTCATTTTAGTTGTTTCTGTGGCTAATGGCTGTGGTATTGAACAGCATAGCCATCCAGTTTCCACATCTGTGAATGAACCCATTGTTAAAAGAACCTAATTCTGGGGCTGGGGTTGTAGCTCAGTGGTTGAGCGCTTGCCTGGCATGCGTGAGGCACTGGGTTCAATCCTCAGCACCACATAAAAAATAAATAAAAATAAAAGATATAAAAGCACCTAATTCATATGGTTGTTCTGAGATTTATAGTTTATTATTTTTATAATAGATGTAGTTTAATGCCTAAATATTATAAATATTCAGTAAACATTTGCTTTTATTAGTATTTATCTTACCTTTTAAATATGTATATGTTAAGCCAAATGCAGTGGTACACATCTGTGATCCCAGCTTCTCCAGAGGCTGAGACAAGAGGGTCCCAAATGTCAGCTTGGGCAACTTAGATAGACCCTGTCTCAAAATAAAAAAAGACTGGGTATGTAGAGGTCAGTGGTAGAGCACTTCTTTAGCATGTGCAAGGCACTGGATCTAATCCCCAGCACCATAAAAGAGAAATTATATTTCTCAAAATATATTGAAATTGGTTTAAAAAAAAAATCAAGACTTCCTTTTAATAGCAACTGTAATCATTAAAGTTATGCCAATTATAGAATTAAATAGCAAAAAATTTTAGCTAAACATCTAAGTGTTTTAACACTGTTTTATAAATTTATCATATCATAATTTCTTAGATCCTGAATAGATATTTCACAGGATATGAAAGCTTGCTCTCAATTGAAGAACTAACTTCTTATTTGAAAAAGCAAAGTGCTTCCAGTCATATAATTGTAGCATTTGAGATGCAACTCTAGTTGTACCCTGGTTACATAAATGAAGTGATGTGATATGATGATGGCATAAAAGTGACAGCTCAGTCAACAAGTTGAATCTAGTAAGCTGGATCACTGTACTTACAATTCTGTAAACCCTCAATTTTTCACCCTACTTTGAGCCAATGGCATTTTAAGTCCTACAGTAGATTTATCCTGGGTTTTGAATACACATCAACCTGGCTTCTTCTCTTATGGTGAATGTATCTATAAAATTATTCCCCAATGATTCAAATTGCCAAGATCATTGTAATGTCATGTGCAGCTAATTAAAAAAATAATAATAAATATATAGATAGATAGATTATAATGTGAACATCAAGGCATGGTTGAGAAAATTAAACACACTAACACATGTAAAGCTTCTAGCCAGGGCCTGCCAGGTGGCACACTTGTAATTTCAGCAATTTAGGAGGCTGAGGCAGGAGGATTGCAAGGTTTAGGCCAGTCTCAGCAATTTATCAAGGCCCTATCTCAACATAAAAAGGACTAAGGATATAGCTCAGTGATATCGCACCCTGGGTTCAATTCCCAGTATCAAAAAAAAACAAAAAAAAAAACCTTCTGGCACATGTGAGAAATTCGGTAAATGTAACTTCCACTCCCTTTTTCCTTTACTAATTCAAAAATTTAAGCAGTAGATGGTTCATCCAGAAAGATTAGTAAATTGTTGTTTTTGAAAATGCCTGTTCTTTTTTGGTGGGTGTTGATTTTAGTTGTAAAGAGTATTTACATCAAATGATTATTAAAAATGCTTTTCTAGCTTATAAATAAGATTTCTTTTCTTTTCTTTTTTCTTTTTTTTTTTTTTTTTTTTTTTTTTT
>NW_025999942.1:6822985-6854299 GCF_001458135.2 Marmota marmota marmota | reverse complement strand
TTTTTTTTTTTTTTTTTTTTTTTTTTTTTTTTTTTTTTTTTTTTGATACCGGGGATTGAACTCAACCACTGAGCCACATCCCCAGCCCTTTTTTATATTTTATTTAGAGACAGGTCTCACTGAGTTGCTTAAGACCTTGCTAAATTGCTGAGGCTGGCTTTGAACTCATAATTCTCCTGTCTCGGCCTCCCCAGCCACTGGGATTACAGGCATGTGCCAGCATAAATAAGAATTGTTTTAAAGAACAAAATAATTTTGTGCTTTCCTTAGAAAATTAAATGATACCTCCATATCACACTCACCCCTTGCACATCTAGCTATTCATACAATATATATTCAATTTCTAAAAAGGTTAAAGCAAATATACAGTGTAACAAAATCACTAAAAATGTGTTAAAAACTTATATTTGAGATGTCACTGCTAACTGCTTCAAGTTCCCTATCACTAAAGTATTTACCAACCTAAAAGTAGAACTGTTAACTCTCCTGTACCAAACTGCAAGAGACAGCCTGGGCAATATAGTTTTTTCTCTACTAAAGAACCAAAGAAAGCATTTAAAGAGAATAATTAGCATAATTTTCTTTCCCTGGTGTCAGATCTCAGTTTATTCTTAACTAGTAACTAAAGAAGAAAAGACTACATTGTCAACTTCTCTTACATGGCTAAGCCAGAGTATAATGATCCAGGAAGTTAAGGAACAATATATCAGGAATATGTTTTCATATAGCAGGTAAAACAGCCATAAACATGAATTTCTAAGTAATAATTAACAGTGAATTTAACAATTATGGCTGTAATATACCATTCGAGATAGATGTGCTTATAAGGAGATTTGTAGTTGCTTTATGAGTCACGCATAGAAGCTTTGTATTCTTAAAGGTAAGTTTCCACGGTTATGAAATATGTCTTACAGAGACTAAACTTCTGTTGAGTAATTACATATATACTAGCAGAATAGTGAATATGATCATGTCAAAGTTTTAGAGACTCCCATGTTGAAGGTAGTTTCTTATGACTTGAGTGTATTATAATGAAGAAAAGACTTTGAAAATATATATCCAGGTCTTCTAATCACAAAAATGTTGTCCATGGAGTTCATACTATTTGTGATAAGCCAGTGTCTTTCAGATACAACACCGTTGCTCTGTAAAACCATTTATCTGCCTGCCTTTTATTTCATGTTGTGTGCTTGGTTTGCTATTTAATCATAGAATATTTACTTTATTCTTAAAAAGTTAAACACTATATATAAAATATTTCTAAAGAATTATCCAGTCAAAATCCTTTAATTACTGCAACTGTTCATTCCCTTTACACTACTTTTTATTTAATGGGCCTGTTGGCATTTGAGACTGTTTTGTACGCACTGCACATAGGCTATGTTTATATATTGTGTATTTGTGCATACTTACATATGAACATACAAACTTATCTGTTTCTTGAAAATTCCTAGTCCTGTTTACTGGAGTTTACTTTAATTTTGAAGAATATTTTATTTTCAAAATGATTCCAGCTAGAGAGAGAGAATTTTAGTTTAAGAAATACCTGATCCTTACCCTGTTTGGGGGACTGTGGCAGAGCATGACACTCAGTTTCCTTTATACCATTTTGTTCTTTCAACTCCTCAGCCCAGTAGGATCTCTGGCGCCTAACTCCGAAAGTCAGTTTGTTTTTCTGCTCAGCTGCTTACCTTTATTGGCGTTTAATTACTGTTTTCCTGTGATGCCTGTTTTTCATCTAAGTTAGTAATACTGTATAGCATTTATGTTGAGTTTTATGAGTTCAACACTTTATATAATCATACATTAGATAATTCACATATCCCTCTGGCATATCTGAATATTTTCCATTACTACAGATGTGAAAGCTGAGGTTCAATGGAGCAGTGTATATTGTGCTTTGTACTACATAGTTGAGTCAGCGACTTAGTTGGAAACACAAGTCAGAATTGCATCTAGTCTTTCTTTTAGAGGATACTCCAAGATGCTTCCTGGGGGAAAGTTCTCAATTACTAGGAAGGAGGAGTATGTATACTTTTCCTTCTTAAATCCTTGGAATTACCAGTTCTTCTAGAATATGTACTCCTTGTATTAAAAAAGCTTTGGAGGCTGAGAATGTAGCCCAGTGGTAGAGTGCTTGCCTAGCATGCATGAGGCCCTGGGTTCAATCCCTGGTACCACATTTGAAAAAAAAAAAAAAAAAAAAACTTCTGCCTAATACTTTAAAAATTGTCAGCATAGCCAGGTGCAGTGGCACTCACCTGTAATCCCAGCGGCTTGGGAGGCTGAGACAGGAAAATTGTGAATTCAAAGCCAGTCTCAGCAACTGCAAGAAACTAAGCAATTCAGGGAGACCCTGTCTCTAAATAAAATACAAAATAGGGCTGGGGATGTGGTTCAGTGGTCTAGTGCCCCTGAGTTTAATCCCTAGTACCAAAAAAAAAAAAAAACTTTCCATTTTCTTAAAGTATAGCATAAAGATGTTTTATATATTTAGCAAAACAATTCTCATTAATTTTACCCTTGTAAATTTTGTCTGAACATTTGAGGAATTATGGTTTATTATTGCTTTTCTTAATTCTTGTGAGTACTGATTGAATAAATTTATTCTGATGGCATTAGAAGAATATTTCACTTAATTGTTCTAATTTCTGTATGTTGAATAGTAAAACTACAGGCAATAGAAAGCAGGTCCCAGATATTTCTCTTTTAAAATATTAATATGTCCTTATAATTAGGCCCATAGATACCTTCTCCCTTCTTCTGTCAGAAAATTGGTCACATCAAGGGAAAATTCACAGTGCAGACTTAGAAACTTAACATTGAACTAAGAATTCAGAGACAAAAATTATTTTCCCAAGTGTATCACAAACTAATTCATTTACCTAACTCAGTTATACCTGGTAATTTAGTGTGCAGTAAATTTTAAAATACTACTTTTAGTTTTTAAGTATAAATATTTTAATATGACCTCCTATATTTTGTGTTTTAATGTTTTACACTTATGTAATTTCTTTTTATCTTTAGTCTTACTTTCTTTTTACATTTTATGAATAAATAGTCAAATTTAAAACACTGATTTTATGCTTATGATAGGCAAGAAAGTGTTCGTAGAAAGCCTCTCATTTTCATTGTCAAATGACTCTTGAAAGAGTCTTCTGCTTGGTATCATGGTGCACACCTGTAATCCTAGAGACTTGGACGCCAAGGCAGGAGGATCACATGTTCAAAACCAGTTTCAGCAACTTAGCAAGACCCTAAGCAACTTAGCAAGACCCTGTCTCAAAATAAAAAGGGCTATGCAATCTGGATACCAAAAAAAAAAAAAGGTCTTTTGACAAAATGACTAGGCTAATCATTAAATTAAGCATTAAAATGACAGGTCTGATATCTTTATTAACTACAAATTGAATTTATCTTTTAAGTCAAACCAACTTGAAATCAAATTTAATTTATCTTTAAGATTTATGTTTACTATTTTGCTATTTAATATTTGTTAACTAAATTTACACCAGCATGATCACTTATTAAAACTTTGGGTTGTTTCTTTTTTCTAGCAACTTAAATAAAGAAAAGTCAGCTTTACTACAGATGAAGAATCAAATGGCACTAGATTTAGAACAACTTCTAAATCATCGTGAGGTACTTTTTCCATCTTATAATAATTTTTACCATTTTAAGCATTTTCAGAATCCATGTTGGGTTAGGATTATTGGATCCCAGTTGACTCTGTTCATTAACAACTTCTCATGTTTGCATCTCACTGTGATCTGGCCCTTTTCATTCAACTTGTGATATATTTTATTCTTAGAGTCAATTCTTATTTCTGGAATGCCCTTTCTCTTGTTGACCAGTATTGATTTGTTCACATTTCTATCACTGAATTTCCACATTATTTATTCATTAT
This sequence comes from Marmota marmota marmota, assembly GCF_001458135.2. Lineage (NCBI taxonomy): Eukaryota > Metazoa > Chordata > Mammalia > Rodentia > Sciuridae > Marmota > Marmota marmota. The sequence continues at coordinate 6,850,392 of NW_025999942.1, read as the reverse complement.
CTATTTTATCTCTTTCTGCCATGAGACAATAAATTTCTTTAGTGTGCCTCTGTCTATGTATGAGTGGACTCCCAGTTCCTAATATACAATACTTGTATTGAGCTTTAAAGTTCATGCAGTTCTTTTATTTTATTTCATTTGTTCCTTAACAGAAATCTTTTAAAATAATTATCCCCATTTTGTAGGAAGAAAAATGAGTTTTAAGTGGCTTACCAAATGCTAGTTAGTACCCAAGATACATGCCCAGTTTTGTTTTGTTTTTTCAGTCTTATTTATTAAGGTACAATATACAAACAGTAAGATTCACTCATTTTGGCATACATTTCTGGTTTTTTCTGACAAACATACAATCTGTAACTACTACCACAGTCAATATACTGAATAATTTCACCACCCCAATAAGTCTCCCATGCACCCTTGGTAGTTGCCCCTTTTCCCTAATCATCCCCTGCCTTAACAACCACTAATCTATTTTCTACAGTTTTACCTTTCACATGATGTCATAAAAAATTAAAATTGTCAATATGTAGCTTTTTTAAAATATTTTTTTATTTGTAGATGGACACAATACCTTTATTTTATTTGTTTTATTTTTATGTGGTGCCAGGGATTGAACCCAGCGCCTCACGCATGCTAGGCAAGTGCTCTACCACTGAGCCACAACTCCAGCCCCAATATGTAGCCTTTTGAGTCTGGCTTTTTTCAGTTACTGAATGGGATAGTTCGTTTTATAGGCCTACCACAGTTTGTTGGTCTGTTCACTAGTTGATAGATATTTAAGTCATTTCCATTTTCAGATGTATACAAATAAAATAATATGTTATATTAATATTATAATTATTGATTTATTATATTAATATTTTGATGTAATATATTATGAAATTATAAATAAAGCAGCTTTAATTTAATCTATGAATAAAATAGCTGAATATAGATTTTTGTGTAAACCTAAGTTTTCATTTCTCTGGGTACATACCCTGGGACACAAACTGAGTAAATGGTAATTAAAGTGAATGTTTATAAGAAACTGCTAGACTTTTCCAAAATTAGTGGGGTTTTTTGTTTTTTTGGTATAGGGGATTGAAACCAAAGATGCTTAACCACTGAACCACATCCCCCGCCCTTTTAATTTTTTATATAGAGACAGGGTCTCACAGAGTTGCTTAGGACCTTGCTAAGTGGCTAAGACTGGCCTTGAGCTTGTGATCTTCCTCCTGCCTCAGCCTCCTGGGTTGCTGGGATTACAGGAATGTGCCACCACACCCTGCAAAATAGTATACTTTTGCATTTCTACCGGCAGTGAATGAGAGTTCTAGTAACTATGCATCCTAGACAACACTTGGTATTGTTAAGCCTAGTTTATAATCCAAAGCATTTTTTACCACTGGCCTATCTAATGCCTCATTTTAGCCATCTTTATCATTTTGGTATCCTAAAAGAGAAAGATACATTCAAAGCAGATCACTGACTCAAGAGTATCCTAAAAACATTGTTTCCTAGTCTGGAAAAGGTATACCAGCCATTTAGGAAGAAGTTACTATAAATATATTTTGAGAAAGATATATTAAGGACTATTACTGGAAGCAGTTTTAAGGTACATATCTTAGAAATGGTGTCAGAGGAATTGAAGGATTGTCTTAATCTTAGAAATGACTTCATTTGTTTGTTTGTTTCGTACTGGGGATTGAACCTGGGGTGCTTTGCCACTGAACTACATCCCATCCCCAGTCTTTTTCTTTTCTTTTCCCCCAATTATTCCTAGAATTCTGCCTTCAAATCATTGTTTTTCTGCTGTGAAAGCCTGATTCATTCATTATGTGGAATTTTCACATGCTTTTGAAGTTGAATATTTAACAGAGTATAATAATTACTGATGTCTAGTCAGTCATATCAACAACATTTTTTTCCATAAAGCTGCATAACAGTTTCTTTCTTTCTTCCTCTTTCTTTCTTTCTTTAGAGTGGAGGTTCTCATTTGATTTTAAAGAAATATGCTACACACTACATATAAGCAATTTTAATTCATATATTATATGTCATATTTGCAATCACTTGAAATGAGTCCAAATAATAACTGAAAAGTTTTACTTATATGCATTTCCTGCTACTGCAAGGCATCAGTGAAATTTGTATGGGTGCATATCTAATTAAATAATTATCAGGTAGTTTTTATGTATTTGACAGTATATCTTCACTTGGAAATTATAGTTAATAATCTAATGTTGGGCTCTTCATAATACCAGCCATCTAAAGAAAAGCAGTGTTTTTTTTGGTTTTGTTTTGTTTTTGTTTTTTTTTTTTGAAGCAAAGTAAAAATTAAAGCTTAGTAAAGAAAATCAGACCCAAGTTTGTTATCTTTTTCTAAGAACCATTAAATACCAACATGCATAGTGTGTTAAGATGCAAAGGTCTATGCAGGCTGGTTATATAGAAAGATCACCACTGTTGACCCCAGGAAACGCTTGGCCATTCACTTGATCATTTGCCCAACAAAACAAAGGGTCTACATAGGATTGGTTTATTCATTTCATGAATATTGATTTATTCACTTATGAATATTTATGGTTTTGAAGTTCACATGCTCAGAATAACCAATAGATAAGGGTCAGATAAAAATAATTGAGGGCCCAGGGCATACACTTGCAATTCTAGTAACTCTGGAGGCTGAAGAAAGAGGATTGCTAATTCAAGGCCAGCCTCAGCAATTACTGAGGCCCTGTCTCAGAATAAAATTTAAAAGGACTAGGAATATGGATCAGGGCTGGGGATGTGGCTCAAGCGGTAGCGCGCTTGCCTGGCATGCGTGCGGCCCGGGTTCGATCCTCAGCACCACATACAAAGATGTTGTGTCTGCCGAGAACTAAAAAATAAATATTAAAAAATTCTCTCTCTCTCTCTCTCTCTCTCTCNTCTCTCTCTCTCTCTCTCCTCTCTCTCTCTCTCTCCCCCACTCTTTCTTAAAAAAAAAAAAAAAGGAATATGGATCAGTGTGGTGCTCCCCAGCACCACAAGTAAATAAGTAAATAAATAACCGATTTTTTTTTTCTATGCTAGGGATCAAACCCAGAGTCTAGAGCATGCTGGGAAAATACTCTATTACTGAACTAAGCCCTAACCCCTCTTCCCTCTAACGTTTGATAAATATTTTTGAAAGTGAAAATCAGAACCATTACTAGAGTGAGGCAAGTAAGGCACCTGGAGCACAAAATGTTAAGGAGGCGCCATTCTCAGGGCAGTGCCAGGTGCAGGGTCAACACCCAAGAGCCACTGCCTCTTGACAGTTTGTACCCAAGGCTACTAGTTTGCATCACACTAATCAAGGGCCTGGAAAAATTACCTAATTTAAGTCATAGTTTTAATCAATAAAATTTCAACAATTCAAATGAGCAATTTAAAAAGAGAACAAGTAAACATTTTAAAGTTTCTCATTTTATTAAAGAGCTCTAGCTTGACTTTTCAGCAGTTACTTAGTTATGATGAGGCCGTACATGTTCCTGTAATGTGAATGAGATCACCAACTCACTTGGTGAAAATGAAATTAAATGAAAAAAAGAAAACAGGTAGAACAATTTTTTTTTTCTTTTTTTTTTTTTGGGGGGGGGAGTACTGGGGATTGAACCCAGGGGCATTAACCACTAAACCACATCCCAGCCCTTTTTAATATTTTATTTAGAGACAGAGTCTTGCTAAGTTGCTTATGGCCTCACTAAATTGCTAAGGCTGGCTTTGAACTTGCTATCCTCCTGCCTCGAGCTGTCAGGATTACAGGCATGTACCACTGTGCCCGGCCAAGTAGGACAATTCTAAACAAAAAATTCTAAAACATTTGAAACCTGCCCACAAAGAGTTTATACTTTCTATATTAGTATTAGCTCAAAAATATTGACTTAAAAGTATCTATTCCCATACTGAGAGTTAAGTTGTATTCTAAAGATTTTCAAAACTGCATATTGGCTTCCAATGCTATAAGTTTTTAGTATTTATATATTCAGGAAATAGTTCCATATATTTGTAATTATGAGTTAAGTGTTAGGTGATTTTTAGCCTTAACTTTTCTTACAAAAATAATAGTCTAATATTATGTTTTTTAATAGTTTTTAAATGATATAAAAATACAAAGAGAAAGTAGGTATGAAAAAATAGCATTTTAGGTTGTCTTTTCGGAGTACAAAGTTCAGCTGCCTTCAACATGTTAAGTTAAAGAATTTGCTTAAACCGGACAATGGGAGCACGCCTATAATATCAGCAGTTTGGGAGGTTGAAGAATCATGAGTTCAAAGCCAGCCTCAGCAATGTAGCAAGACCCTCAGCAACTAAGCCATAAAGTAAAATATAAATAAAATATTTAAAAGGGCTGGGAATGTGGCTCAATAATTAAGAGTTCCTGGGTTTAATCCCTGGACCAAAAAAAAAAAAAAAAAAGGATTTGCACTATAAAATGCTAACTTAAAATTTCTATCATAAATTGAGGGTCTGGGGTTGTGACTCAGTGGGAGAGCACTTGTCTAGCATGTGTGAGGCAGTGGGTTCAATTCTTAGCACCACATGTAAATAAATAAAATAAAGGTCTATTGAAAACTAAAAAATATTTTTTTAAAAAATTTTTCTATCGTAAATTGAATTTGAGTTCTCTTCTAAATTCAAGGGTTTTTGGAGAGAGGGTTGGGTTTTTGTTGTTTGCCTTGGTTTTGTTTTGTTTTGAGGTCTATATTGCCCAGACTGGTCTTAAATTCATAAATTCAGGTGATCCTCCCACCTCAGCCTCAGAGTTGTTGGGACTACAGGTATTAAGCCACTGTGTCTGGCTTAAATTCTCCAGATTTTGTCCCCTTATTCAGTGAAACCATAAATCAGAGTGGAGAAAGCTGGGGGTGTGACTCTGTGGTAGAGCACCTGCCTAGCATGCAAGAAGTTCTGTCCTGAGTGAGCACCACCAATAAAAAAAGAAATTCTCTTTGTCTCAGATATTCCACCTGGGGAGAAAAGACAAGATCGCTCTCTTCATAAAATTCCTTCCATTAATGCACAATTTATTATCATGCCTTCAGCTTCTACAGAAAGAAGATCAAAACAAAGTCTGGTGTGATTTCTCTTTGTTTTGTAAAAGTACTTAAGGCAGTCTACTAAATACTTCCACATATATTATCTAATTTAATCTTTACTACAGTCCACTGGTAAATACCACTGTCCCCTCCACCCCCTGGTTACAGATGAAACTGATGCTGATAAGAGTTAAATGATTCAACCATGATTACACACTGTCAAAATTAGAAGTAAATCCATTTTTTTCCCCAGGGGAGAAAAAAGTCTTTCTCCTTAGTTCTGTTTAAACATCAGATTTCAGGAAGAGTTATTGCTTGCATGAGTTCCAGGAAAGTTTTTGCCTCTGTAGAAGAAGTTATATCTTTATTTTTGTCAAAAAAAATGAAAACTTTATAATTTAATATGTTTCCTTTTTGTCTTAGTTGCCAGAAAACTCAAAGCTGAATGCCTTATCCAGGTGTTATCATCTGTTTTTCCCATGTTTTACTTTTGATTCCTTAGAATAACTTTTTTCTGTTTCCTTCAGGTAGGTCATATCTGTTTTAAACTTAAATGTCTTCAAGGGTACTAAGAGTAAGACCTAGTGTAAATAAAATATTAGCCTTAAATAATCAGGTTAAAAAAAAAAAGAGGTAAAAGGAAAACGATCAACTCATGATCTCACTCTTAGTAAACAGTAAAAATTAAAGACATTTAGTTTAAAAGATTTTGAGTATAAGAAATGTACTCTCTTGGAGTGGAATTTTTCTTGAGATTATCTCTCAGGAATCTTAATTAATTACCTTTAGTTTTCATACACTCATATTTGCCTTAAATTATATAAGAGTTCCTGATCACCGGTGAACTTCTAACTCTGCTTTTTTCTGGGTGGGGCGGGGGTGGTTTGTTGTTTGTGGTGCTGGGGATGGAACCCAGGCCTCACCAGTGCTCCCATGCTTGGCAGGTGTACTACCACGAGCAGTACCGAGCTATACTCCCTAGTCCCTAATACTGCTTTTCTTTATATGTCATATTTTCTCAGAAATAAATTTTTGAGACTAGGAAAAGTATCTTGTTTGTTTGTTTGTTACCAGGGATTGAACCCAGGGGCATTTAACCACTGAGCCACACCTATACCCCTTTTCATTTTTTATATTTTGAGATAAGATCTCACTAAGTTGCTTAGTGTCTTACTAAACTGCTGAGGCTGGCGCCGAACTTGCAATCGTCCTGCTTCAGCTCTCTGAGTTGCTGGGATTACAGGCATGCGCCACCACACCTGGCTCCTAATGGAGCTCCAAAAGCCAGGGGAAAGGAAAGGAGGAGAGCTACAGCAAATGGATGGGATTTAGCTTTAGACCAAAGTATCACCTTTCTTCAATTAGAAGAGTAGAAAGATTGTGTGAGGATAAAAGTAAGTTTGGAGATTTGTTGGAATGTTAGTCAGCTTTCCAACACTATAACAAATATCTGAAATAATCAAGTTATAAAGAGAAAAGGTTTATTTTGACCTATGGTTTAGAAATTTCAGTACATGATGGGCCCTCTTGCTTCTGGTTACATCACAAGACATCATATCATGGTGAGAACACATGGCAAAACAAAACTTCACACCTCATAGCTGGAAAGAAAAAGAGGAAGAGAAATAGGCTGGGATCCCACTATTCTCTTAAAGGATATGCCCCCTGTGACCTAAAGACCTGGACTAAGCCCTATCTGAATTGTCTTCACCGTCTCTCAATAGTGCCAAGCTAGAGACCAAGCCTTTAACACATGGACTTTTGGAGGACACTCATCCAAACTCTAACTGGTGGTAATAATTTAAGGAGTTTCTATTTAATGGATGTTTTCTAATGGAAAGAGGCATGAATGGGTCAGAGTTTTGTTTTGTTTTGTTTTAATGTAGAGCAGAACAAGATTATTTATTACTATTATTTGCTATGTAGTAGTAGTGGTGGTAGTGCTTTTTTATTTCACAGGGTTTTTTTTTTCTTATGGCACTAGGGATTAAACTTGGGGCGTCATGCATGCTAGGCCAGTGTTCTACCACTGAGCTGTCTCCCCAGCAGGGCCAGAGTTTTGAGGAAGGAAGAATTTTGAAATAGTTCTCAAATGAATGAGTGGAAGAATTCCCACATTAAGAAGTCATATATTTATAGTGGTACCATTCTGTGTAATTTCTCTTTAGCACCACTTGGCACCCTGGGTGTATAAACATGCAGAAGATGGACAGCTGGATTGATCCCATTCTGCCTTCTACTCTGTGTACATGTTCAGCTCTGTTCTTAAATTGTAAGGCTGGGATTACCTTTATATTCCTTGTGTCACCTGCATTTTTAAATACTGTAGGAAAAGCTAACAATCAGACAGATAAGACTTGGGTTCGTATCCCATCTCTGCTGCTTAATAGCTCTGGATTCTTGAGGTAATAATTTTATCCCTTTAAAATTGTTTTCAGGGCTGGGGATGTGGCTCAAGTGGTAGCTTGCCTGGCATGCGTGTGGCCCGGGTTCGATCCTCAGCACCACATACAAACAAAGATGTTGTGTCCGCCAAAAAATGAAAAAAATAAATAAATATTGAAATTCTCTCTCTCTCTCTCTCTCTCTCTCTCTCTCTCTCTCTCAAAAAAAAAAAAAACATATTCTTTAAAAAAAATAAATAAAATAAAATAAAAACTGTTTCCACATTTGTAAATAAATGTAATATCTACTTTGAAGAGTTGTATAAGGATCAAATAATGTAATTAAGCTCCTGGCATATAACAGTAACTCAAAAAATAGATTCCCTTTCCTCTTTTACACCCATTTCAAAGGTCACTTTAAGTGTTATCAATTCTTCGGCAAGATGGGTCAAAGTCAGAGTGGTGGTCATGGTCCTGGAGGTGGCAAGAACGATGACAAGGATAAGAAAAAAAAATATGAACCTCCTGTACCAACCAGAGTGGGGAAAAAGAAGAAGAAAACAAAGGGACCAGATGCTGCCAGCAAACTCCCACTGGTGACACCTCACACTCAGTGTCGCTTGAAATTACTGAAGTTAGAAAGAATTAAAGATTATCTTCTCATGGAAGAAGAATTCATTAGAAATCAAGAACAAATGAAACCATTAGAAGAAAAGCAAGAGGAGAAAAGATCAAAGGTGGATGATCTGAGGGGGACCCCAATGTCAGTAGGAACTTTGGAAGAGATCATTGATGACAGTCACGCCATCGTGTCCACATCTGTGGGCTCAGAACACTATGTCAGCATCCTTTCATTTGTGGACAAGGATCTGTTGGAACCAGGCTGCTCAGTTCTGCTCAACCACAAAGTGCATGCCATGATAGGAGTGCTGATGGATGACACAGATCCCTTGGTCACAGTGATGAAGGTGGAAAAGGCCCTCCTGGAGACCTATGAAGATATTAGGGGGTTGGACAACCGAATCCAGGAAATTAAGGAATCTGTGGTGCCGCAGTCTGGCTGGGCACAAAATCACGAGCCACCACACAGCTTGTAGATTCAAACAGCAACTCTTTATTCCCGAACTCACACCAGCCGTCTACAATCATGTTCTGGGGAAATCCACGTTCTCTGCCCAAATCCACCCCCACTGGGCTTCTGTCTCCCAAAAAATACTGTCTGAATCCCGTGAGAACTCAAGGGGAACTCAGGCAGCAGGATACGCCCTATTCCCAGCAGGAATAACCTTAAACCTGGAACGCCCTAAACCGGGAACACCCTAAACCCGGATCCGCCCTGGTCCTTGAGCAAGGTCACCTTAGATGCAATGTCACTGCAAAATGTCCTATTTCCACGAGTCCTTCCACTAAGCAACATGGGGTACGCTGGCAAGGAAATTGTCATACCTACTTGGCTAATGGCTCCCAGCACTGTGGAGCTTCCTCTCACCCACCCTGAATATTATGAAGAGATGGGTATAAAGCCCCCGAAGGGGGTCATTCTCTATGGTCCACCTGGCACAGGTAAAACCTTGTTAGCCAAAGCCGTAGCAAACCAAACCTCGGCCACTTTCTTAAGAGTGGTTAGCTCTGAACTTATTCAGAAGTAACTAGGTGACGGTCCCAAACTCGTGCGGGAATTGTTTCGAGTTGCTGAAGAACATGCACCATCCATTGTGTTCATTGATGAAATTGATGCCATTGGGACCAAAAGATAGGATTCAAATTCTGGAGGTGAAAGAGAGATTCAGCGGACAATGTTGGAATTGTTGAACCAGTTGGATGGATTTGATTCAAGAGGAGATGTGAAAGTTATCATGGCCACAAACCCAACAGAAACTCTGGATCCAGCACTTATCAGACCAGGTCGCATTGACAGAAAGATTGAGTTCCCCCTGCCTGATGAAAAGACTAAGAAGCCCATCTTTCAGATTCACACAAGCCGGATGACACTGGCCGATGACGTGACACTGGCCGATGACGTAACCCTGGACAATTGAATTATGGCAAAGGACGACCTCTCTGGTGCTGACATCAAGGCAATCTGTACAGAAGCTGGTCTGATGGCCTTGAGAGAACGTAGAATGAAAGTAACAAATGAAGACTCAAAAAATCTAAAGAAAATGTTCTTTATAAAAAATAAGAAGGCACCCCTGAGGGCCTCTATCTCTAGTGAACCATAGTTGCCTTCAGGAGTTTTCTTGACCCCTGAGAGGGTTGAGTTTGGGGAAGTTGCCCAGAAGAATCCATGTTCTTGTTGACTTTTATTAGCAAAACATCCTGTGTATCTTCTGGAGTACGACGTATAGGATGCCCATTGGGCACCTTCTCTTGGTCACTGTGCTGCTCTTGCTTCCGAATAAAGCGTGCTCTTTCACAGACAAAATAAATAAATAAAATGTTATCAATTCTTCAAAATTAAGAAAGCCTGGCATGGTGGCACATGCCTATAATCCCAGCAACTTGGGAGGTTGAGGCAGAAGGATTACAAGTTCAAGGCCAGTCTCAGCAATTTAGTAGGGCCTAAAATTAGCAAGACCCTGTCTCAAAATAAAAAATACAAAGGGCTAGAGATGTGGTTCAGTAGTAAAGCATCCCTGAGTTCAATCCCCAGTATCAAAAAAAAAGAGGGCGAGAGAAAATCATCATTTTCTACCTCATACCTAATGCCTATTAATATTTTTATTAGTGTGCATAACAGTGTACATCACAATTATGCATCCGTTTTGCCCAATAGAGTGCCAAATTTCTCGTTGTATATTAGCCTTTAGTGCAACATTTAGCATCCAAATACTCATTTAAATGTTTATTAAACAAATTATGGCCCTTTTTAGTCATCAGTAATAATTGCAAACTGTCAAATTGAAAGCTTTAAAAATTGACATTTAATATATCTTCATTCCCTCCCCTTTAAAAAAATATTGCACTCTGATAACTAATACTTTTTTTTGGGGGGGGGGGGTAGTTGTAAATGGACACGATACTTTTATTTTGTTTATTTAGTTTTACATTGTGCTAGGGATCAAACCCAGGGCTCACACAGGCTAGGCAAGCACTCTACCACTGAACTACAACCCCAGCCCCAACTAATACCATTTTTGCTGGACAAAGCACATAGCTCTCCTACACCCAAGAACAATTCCAAAGAACTGTCTGAAAGTAGCCAATAGGAAGTCATGTCTGGAATGTTTGTCTAGAATAGAACTGCTCCTAAACCTCAGGACATAGTAGTCATAGCCACAGCAACCTCTAGCTTATTAAGCCTCTAAGGAATAATATATATTTGTAGAATAGAAGACATTTGTTTCAGGCTGAAGGTGTAGCTCAGTGGTAGAGAGTTTGCCTTCCATGCATGAGGCCCTGAGTTCAATCCCAGGACCACACACAAAGAAAGAAAGAAAGAGAGAGAGAGAGAGAGAGAGAGAGAGAGAGAGAGAGAAAGAAAAGACATCTATATCTGCTGTCCCCTTATTCAATGTTTCTACCAATAACATCTCTCAGGGATCATAGTCATTTCAGTTAGCATTTAACCAGAATTAGTCAACCACTCTTTACTAAGTTCCTAGAATGTACAAGGCCCCATACTTGCCTGAATGTTGGACTGACTCCCATTATCCTAGATAACTTGCTTCTATGGCAGTGTATGTGGCTCAACAAAAGAAAACAAACCCTGCAGTCAGCCAGGTTTCTTAAAAGTGAAGTCACAGTATAATTATCATTCTTTTATGGTATGTTTATGTTCCCGGATACTAACTCATATGTTCTTTGTGATTTCTCGGAAGATTTCAGGGACATTTCAGCATCTCAAGTGCCCCTTAGGCAATCTACTTCTTAAAGAGTTCCAACAAATTGCATATTTTTATATGTGTGTCACTCTTTTTGGTTCATACTTAACTGTTTTGAAATTTTCTTAAGAATACCTTTTTACGTGTTTTTCTTATACACCTATGTAGTTAAATTTTATAGTCAGCATGACTTAAAAAAAAAAAGAAAGAAAAAGAAACAGAAAGTCTGTTATTTTTTTCCTTAAAATAAAATTACTTTTCAGGTTCATACATTTCTCATCAATAGTGGTGCTCTTTAAGTTAAACTTTTTTTTTCTTTTTTTTTAAGCTGGAGGGTGTAACTCAGTGGTAGAGCACATTCCTAGTATATGTGAGACTCTGGGTTTAATCCCAAGTACCAAAAAAATTTTAAATAAATAATATTTTTTTCAACTTGATGGATATAAGTTCATATTTTATTTTTATTTACTTATAGTACTGAAGATCGAACCCAGGGTTCAATTGAACTCACTCCACCACTGAGCTACACATCCCCCACTCCTTTTTATTTTTTATTTTGAGACAGGGTCTTGCTAAATTGCCAAGGCTGTCCTTGAACTAGTGATCCTCCTGCCTCAGGCTCCCAAGTTGCTGGGATTACAGGATATGTCACCACACCCATTATAAATGAGTATTTTAAAGAAAGTTGTGAAAACCTAAAGCACACATACATAGTGTAAGTTATATTTTCCCTATGAAGTTTTAGAATGCTTAGTTTTTACATATAAGAATATGTGAATTCACATCTGAGAAAATTTAGGGAATTAAAATATTTTAAATTTGTATAACTTCTTTCTCCCAAATGGTTTAAAATGCTTTCAAATCAATTATGTTATAGCACCCTACTCAGGGAACAGGGGGATTGCAAGTTTGAAGCCAGTCTAAGCAACTTAGCAAGGCCCTGAGCAAGTTAGTGAGACCCTTTCAAAAAATAAAAAGAACTAGAAATGTGGCTCAGTGGTTAAACATCTCTGGATTTAAAAAAAAAAAAAAATTTACTACTGTGGAAAATGAAGACTGTTTAAATCAAATGGCGGTGGCAGGGGTGATTTTTCTTTTTGATGAATTGCTATAATACTGTCTTGCTGGTAGCTGAAGGAGTTTCATATTTTCTTTAGATGTCATTAAGCACTACAGCTAGCTCTTGCTATATGAATTCTACCATTTTGCTAGCACTGATGTGGCTCTTGGGTCCCTACTTCATTAAAACTCTTAACTCCATTCATATTAATTTTTGTTACAAATCTTATAAAGGGGACGCTTTTAGGTATTTAGATCCACATTCTATTTAAGGCCCTAATATTTGGTTTTCATACACTGTCCAAGCCCATGATGGCCGCCATCTTGTATTGCTGTCACTCAAAGGCTGGTGGCCCCTTTTTCCCAACATGGGCAATAAAAAAATCATGTGATGGTCTTGTATGCATTTCACAGAAGTGGCAACTCACTCTCAATTGTCCATTGTGTCATATGTTAACTCTCCTCAGATTTTTTTTTTTTTTTAAAGAAAGAGTGGGGGGGGAGAGAGAGAGAGAGAGAGAGAGAGAATTTTTTAATATTTATTTTTTTAGTTCTCGGCGGACACAACATCTTTGTTTGTATGTGGTGCTGAGGATCGAACCCGGGCCGCACGCATGCCAGGCGAGCGCGCTACCGCTTGAGCCACATCCCCGGCCCCTCTCCTCAGATTTTAATTGCACTGAAGACACTTTCAGATTGTATTCCATAGACCATGGAACTTATACAGAACTTAGTAGAACTAGGTCAAAATTGTTTTGGTTTCTATAAGTATTTTGGCTTCTTCTTTAATTGTTTCATCATTTATAAAATTACAAATACCTTTGTTGTATCTTGTAAGTAAAAGTCTGTCTTATATGAAGCAATATAATATCTCATCATAAAAATATTTTCTCTGCATATATATACCCTTTTAATTTTTATATCACATTTTCACATCTATAATGGATCATAGAGACCTGTCATTTTTAGTTGTTGTTTTTTAAAAAATGAAATGTATATTTTTCCAACTTCATTTTAGAAGTTTGCAGTACATTTTCTTGTAACTTGAAGTATACTTCTCTAGAGCCAGGCACAGTGGCACACACCTTTAATCCCAGCAATTTGGGAGGCTAACGCAGGAGGAGCACAAGTTTGAGGCCAGCCTCAACAGCTTAACAAAGCCCTAAGTAACTTAATGAGGCCCTATCTCAAAATAAAAATTTTGAAAAAAGGACTGGGGTTGTAGATCAGTAGTAAAGCACCCCTGGGTTTAATCCCCGATTAAAAAAAAAAAAAAAAAAAAAACGGGGGGAGGGCGATATTACTTCTGCTTTTTATCAGTAAAGAACAAGTAAATGACCTCTTGCTAACCCTGTTTTATGACTCTTAGAATAGTAGCAGCTTATAACTAACCAAACAATTCTAGGGCATAAGGACACACAAACATATGCACATGCACACAGACCTTCAAAACTCTGAGATAAGTGTCTGGAAATGTGTAGTGGTCAGGAAAAAAACACCAGCAACCTGAGATAATCATGGTCATAATTGTCAGGGATCATATTGGCAGTATTTTGGTATAAACTTACCAGTCATTGATCCTGTATCAAGAAGCTATGACTAAGAGGAAAATGCTAGGAATACAACATGGATACGGCATAGGCCAGCCACACTCTGCCGACTAGTACTCAAAGTGGAGGGCAGAGGTTAGAGACTGAAGTTGATGCTAAAAATTAACAAAATATGCATCAAAATCTATCAGATTATATTAAAACTATATAGCATGAATACTGTTATAGATGAATACTGTTTTAGAAGGAAAAACAGTACACTTGGTCAAAAAGCCAGGCATTATGGGGACATGATTGCCAGAAGGCAAAGATGGGCATCTAGTCAGAAATCCAAGGTATTTGGTAATGAGATGAGGTCAAGGGTCTAGGCAAAAGAGCAGAACAGAATCCAGTTCCCACACTCTGTTCTAAGTCAACAGTGGCAGTAGATTTCAGCTCAGGAGTCTACTTCAGTTTATTAACACTGGCTTCCTCTACCTGCATCACTGTTGAGGTGGACCTTAAGATCATATCCAGACTCAGGAAAGAATGTTTCACGTGGTTAGTTATGTCCCCGAGGCTATGACTGCACTGTTGTCTCTGTTTGCTATCACTTGTAAACACTGGAGCTCTCACTAAGCCTTCAGTCAGAAAGGTATAGTTCCCAAAGTGGTTGTCATCTCATCACAGATGCATTAGAACACCGAGTAGCTAGACCTTGTCCTGTTCTGCCTTCACCAGGACTTCTTTCTTTATTCTGTTCTGGACCCAAACTTTTAATGCTAGGAAACAATCTAAGGAGAAGAATCAGGATGATGAAAGAATTCTTTTCAGTCATAAGAGAGATGAATGAACTGGAGATGTTTAGAGAAGATAAGGCTTAAAGAAAGATAAGAAATTCAAAAGAAGCAATAACAGCACTTGTTACACACGTCTCCAAAGACTGGGATTAAAACTGAAGGAGACACCTTTCGTGTTGTTTTGTTTTGCTTTGTTTTCAGTTTGGGTCTTGATTCGTTTTTTTGTAATTTAGTAAGGAAATGCTACATTGATGGCTAATTTGGCTGATTTTTCAAACCTGAGGTCTGTGGCTATATGGTCTGAAGAGATGTGTTATTTTTTTAAATTGACATATAGTGTACACATTTATGAGGTATAGTATGTATAATTCAATACATGTATACAATATGCACAGAGAAGATTTTTAAGGTGTGTATAGAAGTTAGGTTAAATGACTTGAAGATCCCTTCCAGACTTGAATTATGTGTATCGAAGGCTTTGATAGAAGGCAACTGCATTGTTGTATAAATGATAGCTTTGAACCCAGAAAGACCTGCATTTGAATGCTAGTTTCACTTCTTAGTAGCTAAATGAACTTGGCTAAATTTCTGAGCCCTCTAAGACTGTTTCCTCATCTACAAAATTGAAATAATATCCATCTCTTGGCATTTGAGTGAAAATTAAGTTATTTCATAAAATACTTAACACGAAGACATTGTAAATACTCAGTGAGTGTTAATTCCTGTCTCCTGTCTTCCTCCCTCCAGACCTAAATCATTATACACTTCCCCTGAAGTGAAGAGACAATAGTAAGTGAGATTAGCCCATAAATGAGATCCAGCATTTAGATGAGGAACTGTGGAAAAAAGCAGTTTGCACTTGCACATATTGATACCATTCTCTGAGTGTTGCCTTAAAAAATGTTGTTTGCTTTGATAAATATATATATTTAAGACTATGAGATGGATGGCTTTGAATAAAATACACATTTTACCATGGAGCACACCTGTAATTTCAGCTACTCTAGAGGCTGAAGCAGTAGGATACCAAGTTAAAGGCCAACCTGGACAATTTATCCAGACCCTTTCTCAAAAATGGGCAGGGAATATGGCGCCCTGAGGTTCAATCCCAGTACTACAAAAATAAAAATAAAAAAAATAAATAGATAAGCTTTTTTGTTGTTGTTGTGCTGGGGATTGAACCCAGTGTCTCACCCATGATAGGTAAGAGCTCTACCACTGAGCTACATTCCCAACCCTTACCTATTTTTAAAATTGGGGGGATTTTTTTTCCTGTTGTTTTGGTTTTAGATCTTGGGACTAAACCCAGGGGCACTTTATAACAGAACTACATCCCCAGTCCTTTTTATTTTGAGATAGCTAATTTACTGAGGGCCTTGCTAAATTTCCAAGGCTGGCCTTGAACTTGGGATCCTTCTGTCTCAGCCTCCCCAGTTGCTAAGATTACAGGCATGTACCCCATTTTTGTAATGTTAACCTGTTCAGAATCCCTCCTGAGCCCTGCTCAGTGGTGCATGCCTATAGTCCTCTCAACTCAGGAGGATGAGGCAGGAGATTCAAAACCTTAAAGCCAGCTTCTGCATAAATTTAGCAAAGCCCTCAGCAATGTAGCAAGACCCTGTCTCAAAATAAAAAATAAAAAGGGCTAGGGGTGTGGCTCACTGGTTAAACTCCCATGGGTTCAAACCCTGGTTTTAAAAAGAAAAATCCATTTAATATACTTAACCTACCAAAAATCATAGCTTAACTTAATCTACCTTAAATGTGTTTAGAACGCTTATATCAGCATACTCTTTGAGTAAAATTATGTAACAGGAAGCCTGTTATATATTAATGTGTCAAATATCGCATGTCATACTGAAAGTAAAATAACAGAATGGTTGTATGGGGACTCACCACTGACACATTTTTTAATACATTGGGCCTGAAGAATGTATTGTCATGGCAGTTCCTGGTTGAATGGCACCTGGGGCTCACTGCCATAGCCCAGCATCACAAAAGAGTATTGGACCATATATCACTAGCCTAAGAAAAGATCAAAATTCAGAATTCAAAAATACAAAGTCCAGTTTCTACTGAATGCATACCTTTTCCATTACCATTAAGTCAGAAAATCCTGTTGTAAATTCGGGGCTGTCCGTAAATGAAAGACCACTGGATAGTTTAAATGGATGGACTATCTGGTATGTGAATTCTGTCTCAATAATGTTTTTTGGTTTTTGTTTTTGTTTTTTTTATTGAGGATTGAACCCAGGGTCACTTTACCAGTGAGCTACATCCCCAACACTTTTTATTTTTTATTTTCAAACAGGGTCTCACTAAGTTGCTAAGGGCTTCACTGAGTTATTGAGGCTGGCCTAGTACTTGCAATCTTCCTGTCTCAGCCTCCTGAGTGACTGGGATCATAGGCATGCACCACGGTTCCCAGCTCAATAAAGCATTTTTGAAATTTTAATTGATAAAATTATAATAATTGTTGAAGTGAGTGAGTGATAGAAACTGGGCATTTAATATTGTTATGCTCTCTTATTGTCATGTATGTAAGAAATAAATAAAAGAAAGGAAAAAAAATATTGCTATGCTCTCCACATTCCGTGTCTTTGAAATTTCCATAATAAACCAGACGTGGTGGCACACACCTATAATCCCAGTCTCAGAAGGCTGAAATAGGAGGATCATGGGCTGGTGATATACTCTGTTGGTAGATTGCTTGCCTCTCAAAAAAAAAAAAAAGGAGGATCACAAGTTCAAAGTCTTGACAATTTAGCAAGGTTCTGACTAAAAATAAAAAATAAAAAGAAATTACTGGAGATGTGATTCAGTGGAAGGGCACCTTGGGTTTAATTCCTAATACCAAAAGGAAAAAAACAAGAAAATTTGCATAATGAAATACTTTTTTAAGATAACCTTTTAGATGAAGTTTATCCAAAATGTGTGTGTACTTGGCTTAAAACAAGATTCGTTTTACCTTGTGTTTCTGTAAGCAAGAGATATTAGAATTTTCTGACTTATTTGTTATGATGCGTTGTTATCCCTACATAAAAGCACTTCCATTTAACCTCCAGTGGAGCACATAGTTCGCATTATACTTGTCAGAGCTATTTTCATCAAGAAATGCTATCTATGTGTCCCCTTGCCAACATCTTTGCAGAGTTTACAACTTTGAGCAATTTATTGGCATCAACTATGCAATAGTGTTAAACAGCTGCTCTGCAGTTGAGCTGTTTTAATATGCCACCACTCTCTTCAAATAGTTAATATTAAATGACCAAGATATGTGCTTTGGAATTCAAGAAAGCAGTTTATCTCTCTCACAGAGACTGTACAGTAACCATCATCATCATCATCATAAGAATGTCCTTTCCTTTAACTCTTCCATTTTGAAAATGAATTATGTCTGCAATATAACTTCTGTACTTTTGTTTTACTTTTATTCTGGGTTTCCATTGTACAATCAGACACACTTCTTCATTTGTTAATATTAATGCATGATTTATTCATTCTTATAGTTATGATCATTTTGTGTGTGTGATATACTAGAATTACAACATATATTATTAACTTTTTTAAAAAAAACTGGGGATTAAACCCAAAACTTTGCACATACAAAGCAAATGCTGAACCACTGAGCTAAATGCCCAGCCCTATTATCTTTTAAAATTAGTATATAGGTTGGTAGAGTATTTATTTGCCTAGCATGTGCAAGGAATTGGGTTCAATCCTCAGCACTACAAAAAAAAAATAGTATAAAAGCATATCTGAGTTAACTAATGATTATTATAATGATATTATAAATCAGGCTGTGTTATAGAATAATATCTAAAGATCTCAAGCAGGTGGTAAAGGAAAAGAAGACTGAAGCAAGGCACATTTGCAATATTTGAATTTTTACACTGAACAAGTAGTGCTTCTACAATTTTAAAATATTTGAGTTCTTAAAAATGTTTTTGGAAATGACTTTCTAAAATGGTGAGGCATCTGTCAGAATAGGCTAGGATGGGCCAGAATTAAGGGACTCCAGATAGGGGTGTTCCAATCTCATGTGGATTAGAACCCTCCACATTTGTCATTTGAGGGAGAGAATCTGCTTTCTTCCTAAAGTTCCTAGAGTGAAGCCCCTAGACAGATTGTCTTGTACACTATATTTAGAGAGACTGTACTTAACTGTGTCATTCAGATGAATGGCCTATGGCAGAAGAAAAAAAAAAAAAACATGTTATCAGATTCTTCATTCATAAAGTGAACACAACTAAATACTAGAAGAAAATTGATAGTACAAAAGAAAAAGAAAATCAAAATACATAGAAACTGACCCCCCTTACCCACAGGGCGAAAATGTCTGGAGCAGAAAATATCTTACAAACTATTGTAATTTCTTCAAAAAGATTTGAGAAAGTAATATTTCTATAAGAATCAGTGAACAACATTTATGATTTTTTTAAATGGCTAAAATCAAAGACACAAAGTTTTTATAAGTAAAAATTCCATTAGAGCCAGCTTGGTGGTGCACACCTACAACCCCAGCAACTAGGGAGGCTGAGGCAGAAGAATCACAAGTTCAAAGTCAACCTTAGTATCTCAGGGAGCCCTAAGCAAATTAGAAAGACCCTGTCTTAAAATAGAAATAAATAAATTAAGAGGGCTGGGGATGTAACTCAGTGGTTCCCCTGGGTTTACTCCTCAGTAGCATGTGTGTGTGTGTGTGTGTGTGTGTGTGTCTCCATTAGAATGATATCATAAAAGTCAAGGAATCCACACCAATTCAGTTGTGCATACCTGAAATCCCAGTGACTTAGGAGACTGAGACAGAAGGATCTCAAGTTTGAGGCCAACCTCTGCAAATTAGCAAGGCCTTCAGCAAGAGCATGTCTCAAAAAAAAATTTTTTTAAAGGGGGATGGAGTGGAGTGAATGGTGATAGAGCACAGTGGTAAATCACCACTAGGTTCAATCCTCATTACAAAAAAAGAAAGAAAGACTAGTAGTCAGGGAACCCTCCTAAACTTAGAAAAGTGTAAAAAGATGGAAATAAATATGAAAAAGTAAATTAAATAGAAGATAGCAAAACAAAAGAAAGTACAAGGAAGTAAGATTCAGATGCATCATAGTTCTCAGAAATTTATTTTAGAAGACAAACAGGTAATACTGTCAAAGCACAATATTTTCCATAATACTTTCAGAAATTCATAAAGTGTATGTTATTCAATAACACAGTTTGTAAGAAATAATAGAACTTGCCAAGATGTACAAAATTATTTTTTTCAGAATAATGACTGCACATTAATCTTTAAAACAGTCAGTAGAAAATTGATCCCATTAAACAGTGTGATTAAGAAGCTAGGCAGGTACCAAAAAAAAAAAAAAGAAGAAGCAGCAGCAGCAGCAGCTAAATGATCTTAGGTAATAAAAAAAAAAATGATTGTTTTTATCAATGAAAAAAGAACAAGGCAGAAACTCCAAGCAGAAGAAAATGTCTATAATAAAGTCAAGGTGTAAATAGGAACCTAAATAAATGCCATGATTTTAAGCAATTGATGAATATAAGAAAAAGAATCCAGTTGAACTTGACATTCTTCTTTGAACATCATAGGTTCTGCATCTAATCACATACTGCTCTGCAATAAATGGTATTTACAAATCATTAGACACTTCTACAAATACATATACAGACCAATCAGCAAACAACAGACATAGAAGGGAAAAAGCAGAATCAAAGGGAAATGAGGCCAGGTGCAGTGGCTCACTCCTGTAATCCTAGCAGCTTGAATCACAGGTTCAAAGCCAGCCTCAGCAACTCGGCAAGGCCCTAAGCAACTTAGCAAGACCCTGTCTCAAATAAAAAAGGTCAGGGGATGTGGCTCAGTGGTTAAGTTCCCCAGGATTCAATCCCCAGTACCAAAAAAGAGAGAGTGTGTAAGACAGAAGACAAGAAAAGGTAGGGAAATGCAATACAAAACTCAAGTTTAAACAGTAAGACCAGAATCATAAATTGAAGAGGGAGCCAGCAACCAGTAGACAGACCAAAGGATAAAAACAAAGCAGGTTAGGAACAATCCAGAAAACTGTCAAGATGACTTCATCTTACCAAAAGATTCTGTTTTATAGGACAAATACATTTTCTAATTCTGGCGTATTGTGTTGTTTACTATTGTTTGTTTTCTCAGTTTATGATTGGCATCTTGTGAATAATGATGATTTCATTGTAATAGTAACATTAAGTAGGGAAAGACAATTTATGCCCAAAACATAGATAAAACATATTTAAATACTTCCATGGCTAAGATGACCCAACATTGTAAAGAAGCCAGTTCTTCCTCGTTTTTTTTTTTTTTTTTTAATTTGGCATAATCTAATACCTATCTCCAGAAATAATCTAGAAAAATACCTCAGTCATTAAGCACTAAAACAGTGTGACGTGGTGCATGAATAGACCATTGGAACAGAGTTTAAAGTGTCTAGAAATAAATCATATACTTATGGAAGTTTAGCACATGATAAAGATAGCATCAGTAGAGAAAAAAAGTCTCTCAGTACACGATGTTGTTACAGGATAGTCATCTTGGGAGGAAATGTGTTGAATCCATACCTTTCACCATGAGCCAGGATAAATTTCAAACAGACTGAAGATCTAAATGTTTATAAAAGTGAAGGAAAAAAAGAAAACATAAAAATTAAGGAAACATGCAGAATGTCATAAAAGAAAATCGACATGTTAAGCTACATTATAATCAGAAGTTTTGCATAGGGAAAAAAAGACATAAACTAAAAAAATTGCCACTCAATGATATAGGGCTAATTTCCCTTGAATGAGCAGAATCATAGGTTCAAAGCCAGCCTCAGCAACAGCTCCTTGAAATGTATAAGAAAATGACCATTCACCCAGTAGAAAAATAGGCCAAGGAGATCAACAGAAAAGGAAATATCCTTAAATATATGTAAAGCTGCAAAATAAACATACCTAAATACTTGTCATACTGGCAGAAATCCAAAAAGGTAACACAAGCATACATTTTATCAATTAGCAAACTGAAGCTTATTGAACCAGAGGAGGCTGCCTAAGTTTACCCAGTTAATAATAGCATAAAAAATAAATGTGTCAGGGCTGGGGCTGTAGCTCAGTGGTAGAGCACTTGCCTCACACATGTGAGGCACTGGGTTCAATCCTCGGCACCACATAAAAATAAATAAATAAATAAAAGGTATTGTGTCCATTTACAATTAAAAAAATTTTTTTTTAAATAATAATAGATGTCTTTGACTTCTAGCCTAATACTGAAATATTCTACTACATGTGCTTGACTCTGTGTGTTCAGTATATGATGGCATTATAGGTATTAGTTAAAGTGGCATTTTCTTTGTTCAAATTTACCATTGATATAAAAGGGATCCAAACATAATAAAACTTAAAAATGTGTTCTAAATATTATTTTGGTATCCACTCTAGCTATATGATCCTAATAGGGATTTTACAGAATCTTCTTGTTTTTAAAGTGTTCCTTACCTGGATTTCAGAAACCATGCTAATACTACTAATACTGTCAGATGAACAAAAATACTGCTGTGATCCTAAAACCCCAAATTGGGGTTATCCTACTCTCAATAAGGCAAAAACATGAATTTCCCTTCTAATCTCCTGACTAGCATCAGGGGTGATCTGCAGGCTGGACATGGTAGCACACACCTATAATCTCATTGACTTGGGAGGCTGAGGCAAGAGGATCACAAATTCGAGACCAGCCTCAGCAACTTAGTAATAAAAATAAAGATAAAAATGTCTCAAAAAAAGGACTGGGGATGTGGCTCAGTGGTTAAACGCTTCTGGGTTAAATTCCTAGTACCAAACAATGGGTGATCTGCATCCTATACCTGCTCTGACGCCAGCCACAGAAGAAAGCCTCCTCTAGGACACTTGGGGGCCAAAGCCCTCTGCCTCGCACACTCTCAACTCCTTCCCTTTTTCTTTTCTCATCACCATCCCCTCTCCCCTAACAAATATAACCTCTAACTAACCTCTCCTTTACTGTATTTATCTGTAAAATGCCAGTACATTGTGTTCAAGGTAATTTTTTTCCAATTATTTCATGTCAAGACAGAAAAGTTATGGCTAGTGAAAAGATGTTATTTCCGATAGAAAGTTCATTTGCAAGATGGTAGTGGGGAAGGGAGTCTCATGAAAATAAAAGGGAAACCAATGGAATAGAGAAGGGGGGAACCAAGGGGAGGAAGAAGATGAGAGAAAGAGGGGGGGAAAGAAAGTTCTTCATTTGATAGGCTGGGACCTCATCTACCCTTCCTTTCTGCTTATTTTGGTGAATAGAACAGGAGCTAAAATAAAATCTACCATAACACCAGACATGATTAACAGTGACTCAGTATATAACTTCACTGTAGAGGAAAACATAACTAATATAATCTTGGAAGGGAAAAAAGGGGGTCCCCAAAAGGCCTAAACAATAGTATATGAGTTTGGTAATTTCTGAAACTATGCATATTCTCATGTGCTTGGACCAAGCCAGCCCAGCACTGCTTCTTCCAGCTCCTCTCCTGGCCCTAAAATCTATTAAGGTTATGTGGCTTAAACTCGGCAGCTCTGTTTTAAAATACCCACTCAAGCTAGATGGTTCTAAATAGAACTAATGACAGCCAGAAAAGAAAGGCCTGTAGGAACTTGCTCTGACACAGAGCTAATGTCTATAAACAGATTAGTAGCAGAGAACAGAGTATCTTTCTATTGCCATAAGGTTTGTGTCTTGGCATGAAGATGAAATAAAATAATAGGAAAAAATTAC
This sequence comes from Marmota marmota marmota, assembly GCF_001458135.2. Classification (NCBI taxonomy): domain Eukaryota; kingdom Metazoa; phylum Chordata; class Mammalia; order Rodentia; family Sciuridae; genus Marmota; species Marmota marmota. The sequence continues at coordinate 6,826,966 of NW_025999942.1, read as the reverse complement.
CTAGTATATAGCCCATCACTACTCTGCAGATAAATAAGGTAAAGGAGAGTTTAGTCTGTCATCTCTCCATATATTTGTGTTTAATGAATCAGTTTAGTAATTAAGTATTGTGCTAATGTTTGTCTCAGAGGGGAAATAATGCACAGAATAGACTTGCAAGAAGGAATGGGTGAAAATTCTGATCTGAATTCGTCAACAAGTTTAGCAACAATGGGCAACTGAAGGGCTGAGGAGATGGCTCAGAAGTATAGTCCTTGCCTAGCATATGGAAAGATCTGGGTTCATTTCCCAACACCACAAGAAAGAAAGTAACTGAAGCCATTTATCATTTGTAAAAGGATAAGGGAATAAAACAAGTAAACAAATCCTGAAGTATGTTATTAAACTTACTGTTTGAACTGGTGATTAGTAGCCAAGAAAAAATTATTTGGGGTTCTTTTTTTTTTTCTACCATCTTCATATAAGATTTCATAAAGGACTTGGTATAGTTTAAAAGGGAGAAACAAATATTAAACATCTAAATAATCTAAACAACAAATGTGTAGAAAACACACCACACCAATTACCTCACAGTCTTTGGGTGTGAGATACAGGTATCACACAGGCGGATGCTCCACAGGTGATTCCAATGTGCAGACAATGTGCAGAACCATTAGAGTATAGTTGTCATACTAAAAGTAATGTCAAATTTGTGATTGTAAGATCCGTGTGTGTGATGATTGTACATTAATATTTTGTTGTCTTTACAACTTTCCTCATTTATGTAGTATAATTACATCAAATATTTCTTCTACTTAAAGAAAAGTAAGTAAATATTTTAACATCAATCATCATTTGTCTCTTTGCCAAAATCATACTTGTCATTTTCTTGTTTTTGTATATCAACAGGAATTGGCAGCAATGAAACAGATTCTCATTAGTATGCGTAGTAAACAATCTGAAAACAACTTACTTCTTACTAAAACAGAATCAAAAAATCTGACAGAAAATGAGACATCAAAGACTTTGAAAATGCCTAAAGAACATGAAGACAATATATTTATACCCAAGCCAACACTCTTTGTAAGTACAATTAAAAATATGTATAATTTCATTTCTGATTTTCACTAAATATATTGTAGTTAAATTTTTTCTTTTCATGCATGTTGGCTTTAAACTAATTTTAATAGTTTTATGCAAGGGCCTTGAAAGATCTGAATTCATCCTTTTTTTCAGTGTGTATCTTATCTCTCTTACAGATGATACTTGGATTTTATGTTTCTAGTTAACATATTGGACTCGCCCAGAAATTATCCTAAATGTGACACTTTCTTTCCCCCGCCTCCAGGGACTAATTATAGGGGAATCAGAAATGCATTGTGTATAATGTAGTCATTTATGTAAGAATAAAAAGGCTGAAAAATAGCACCTGTTCCCTCTTATTTGTAAAATAATATATTTTGTTCTGAGTCCCTCATGAAGTATAAAAACCAATCATATTAACATAAACTGAAATGCATTGTTAGGTAGACATGTATATGCACAGAAATTAGTCAAAGAAAAAGAAATAAGTAAATTTTGTATTAAAAGAGAAATTAAGAAATATTAAATTATATACTTAAATAATAAATGGAGATAAAAAAACAACAGAATCAAAATAGTAACATTATTAAATATTTTACTTCTATATGGCTTCCCAGTTATGCCTTCATTTCTCAGTGATTTTTACCTTCTAAACATAGAGAATCAAAGGCAGAAAGATTTTCTCTGATATTCTGATTCAGTGAGTCTCCAGAATTTTAATTTTAAAAAAATTTCCTAGATGAGCATAACAATAAGTATGGGAACTTCTGATCTAACGCATTCATTATACATGCAGATAATGCTACTCAAGATCATGATTGTGTAATTCAACCTCCTTTTTATTTTTTTAATCTCATTTTTTAATAAATGAGAGAAAGTTTCGATCTCAATCAAATAAAGAACAGCTGTACGGATCCACTCGGCAATAATGGAGACTAAGCTGACAGGAAAGAGAAAGCAAGAAACTTCTGCTGACCAGCCTGGACACAAGGCAGCTCCAGGGATTCAGCAGCCCTGTCCCGGATCTTTTCCTCTGCAGTACATCAGCTTCTCTTTGTTTCTCTCCTGGTTTCTGCTTACTCACAGTTTCCACTTCCTCATTGCCTTGTTCATGGCCCTTGTCTTGAGACATCTTTCTGTGCATCCTTTCCATATCTGCTGTCTTGGAACCTAGCTTTTGCTGCATTTTTCAGGACGAAGAATCACATTGGCGCAGCTCCCCCTCACTGGGTGGTACTCTCTTTTGGGCAAGACCTCCTAAAATCATTAGTCAGCCAGCAGAATGACTGCCCTTACTGGTGAACAGGTTCACATGGTACCAAATTTAGCTACTTAGTGCTATTTTTTTAGGGGGACTATGGCTAGGTTTTCCTCAGAAAGTGGGCTGGAATTATGGTGACTGTTATATTGTAATCTACAGGAAGAGGGCAGACCAAATGCATAAACAATGAGAAAATAAGCTCCAATGAAAACCACAAGATAGAGTCGAATATTTAAAACTTATCACAACTCTCACAGCCAGGTGTGGTGGTCCACACCTGCCATCCCAACAACTCTGGAGGCTAAGACAGGAAGATTCCAACTTTGAGGCCAGTCTGGGCAACTTAAGGAGACACAATATAAAAATAAAAAGTTAGAAGGCTGGGGAGGTAATTTAGTGCTAAAGCACCCCTGGGTTCAGTCCCTAGTACCAGAGGGAAAAAATTCCCTGATCTGCTTTTCTGAACCTTCTCTTTCCAAGAAGTAATAACCTACTCCTTTTGAACCTGCTTTTCCACATTTCTGACTTTAACTTGGTAACCTGATTGTGATTTCCTGAAATCCCGAGTGCAGCCAGTACATGAATAAGAGTAAGATTTCCCAGTATCTCAAGATCAGGTTATGCAGTGAGGATAAAACTTAAGAAGAGTCACTATATAAAGTGTTAATTAGGTTGTTTTCATGTTTTCTTTTTGCTTCTCTGTATTTTCTATTTTGTTTTCTGATAAAGTTTATTATTTTATAATAAGGGAACATTTTCAAAGAGGTTTATGAGTTTATCTGCTCTCATTAAAACTGAGAGGTGGGCTGGGGATATAGCTCAGTTGGTAGAGTGTTTGCCTCACATACACAAGGCCCTAGGTTCAATCCCCAGCACCAAAAACAAACAAACAAACAAAAAAACTGAGAGGTGATACTATAGACCTTTCAAATCAAGATTATGTACTAATGCAAAGTTATTAAGTGGACCAGGTGGTAGCACACACCTATAATCCCAGCACCTCAGGAGGCTGAGGCAGAAAGATCATGAGTTTGAGGCCAGCCTCAGCAATTAGTGAGACCCTAAGCAACTTAATGAGACCCTGTCCCAAAATATTTTTTTAAAGGGGGTGGGGGGGCTAAGGATGTGAATCAGTGGTAAAGAGACTCTGGATTCTATCTCTAGGACCCAAAAGAATTAGTAATGAGGTTTATGTAATTAATACACTCTCAGCCTGTTTTTATCTATAAATTAGGAGGAAATTATATGAAATTCATTCTGGACTTTCTGTTCTAACATTCTGTGATTCACTTTGGACATCAATTTTTTTTTTTTTTTAAAGAGAGAGGAGAGGGAGGGGGAGAGAGAGAGAATTTTTTAATGTTTATTTTTTAGTTTTCAGCAGACACAACATCTTTGTTTGTATGTGGTGCTGAGGATCGAACCCGGGCCACACGCATGCCAGGCGAGCGCGCTACCACTTGAGCCACATCCCCAGCCCTGGACATCAATTTTATTTATTTGTTTGTTTATTTATTTATTTGCAGTGTTGGAGATTTAACCCAAGACCTCATATATACTAGACTGATTATATTTTATATATATATATCAGTTTTTATACTCTACTGCTTAACTATACCACCAGCTCTATTTTTTTTTTTTTTTTTTTTTTGAGACAG
>NW_025999942.1:6820203-6822739 GCF_001458135.2 Marmota marmota marmota | reverse complement strand
AAAAAAAAAAGAAAGAAAATATGAGGGAAGCACACACAAAACTACTATTAACCAGGCAGTGGAATTGGAACAGACCTATCATAAAGGAGAGAGAAATAAGAGCTTGACATTTTTACATGCTTATGAATACTTTGTAGAGTGCATGTGATATTTACTTATATATGAAGACAAGCCTAAAGGGTGCCTTTTATAGAAAACCTGTGGTCAGTGAAACCATAGGTGACACCAACAAAGACTAGATTAAACCACAGAATATAAGTGCCTTCAGGACAGAAGTTCAGCACATAAACAAAGCAGATACTCAATAAATATTTGCTGAGAAGGAAGAAAAGCAGTTACTTGTCTCTCTCATTTGGCTATCTTCTTAGCTCCTCAAACTCTATCCTGAGTGTGATGTTAAACTGGGCCATAGGGAAGTGAAAGCAGCAACTCCAAGATATAGTGAGGATTACTTCTGCCACCAGCACAACCACTTCAGTTGCTCTCATTCCCACTAATCATCTGCTTTTTCCTCTCAAGATAGCTTTTAGCTGAAGTAGGCTTTTTGTCTAGCCTCTCTTTTCTAGAAAAACCTGGAACTGTTCTAATCCCTGTAGAGCAACTTTCCCTTTTCCTTCCTAAACACCATGTAAACATCTTTCTAAGCATTTTTCACTGGTTTTCTGCTGCCTCTTATTCCAAAATGTCATCATACCTAGGATTCTCATCATTGTCACTGTTTTATTAATTCCTCAATCATTCTTAGCCTTTTCTCCAAGTAGACTGTAAGCGTTGAAAACAAAAAAGAGCCTTAGGCTACAAGTAAGATAGGGAACGAATGACAGTGCAGCACCAGTGTATAAAGGTAAATTACAGTGAGTTGGTGATGGAGTGCAGATCTTGACTTGGATTGGTTTACTTGTTGGAGTAAATTAAGTTTATGTAATTAATACATAACTAGTACATGAACCACACGTTTCTCTAGAGGTGCTTTAGAAGGATGTATGTAGTCATATGGAAGAAAGAAAATATTCAGATGAGTACAATTCAGTTCAACAGGTGTGTACTAACTGATATAAGAATCTACACTAGGTATGACAGAATATTTGATCATTAGATGGGTCTGTTTTAAAGATGCTGCTTCTTGCTGGACAGGGTGGCACATGATTGTAACTCCAGTGATTCAGGAGGCTAAAGCAGGACATTCACAAGTTGGAGACCAGCCTCAGTAACTAAGTGAGACTCCATCTCAAAAAATAAAAAGGGTAGGGAGCTGGACACAGTGGTACATGCCTATAATCCCAGGGGCTCTGGAGGCTGAGGCAGGAAGATCGCAAATTCAAAGGTAGCCTCAGCAATTTAGTGAGGCCCTAAGCAACTCAACAAGATCCTGTTTCTAAATGAAATATAAAAAGGTCTGGGGATGTGGCTCAGTGGTTAAATACCCCTGGGTTCAATCCCAGTACCAAAAAATAAAAAGGCTAGAGATGTAGCTCAGGGGTAGAATGCACCTGGGTTCAATCCCTACTACGGCAACAACAACAACAAAATGGATGCTGTTCCTCTATATTCAAGAACAGGAAACAAATACAATAGTATTAAATTAAATTGGATGGCCTATTTTATAGGAAATATAAATTGTTTATGAAAATTCAAAGAAACAATAGATACTATGGTGTTGGCAGACTCAGGCTATCTTATCAGAAAGAAAGAATTTGAGCTAGGCTTTAAAGAATGTATAGTATTTTGTCAGATTAAGATAAGAATTAGAAATTCCAAGGGCAAAGATAATACAACTTTTACAAAATATTTTGTAACTTGTGATCCTGTTATTTAGTAACAGGATGTCTAGTGTGTGTTTTCTATATCTAGAGTTTTCTTGTTTCTTACTACATTCTTATGTCTGCCTTTAATCATTTCACCACTCATTAATACTTTCCCTTAAGACAAAAGGAAAATAAAAGTAGATAGGTTATAAATAGTCAAATTAATAGAGACTGAAGATGGAATGATGGTTGCCAGGGACTGGGGAGCAATGGGGACATATTGTTTAAGGGAAAGAGCTTCAGTATGCAAGATGAAAGAGTTCTGTGGATGGGTAATAGTGTAAATGTACTTAATGCCTCTAATTTATACTTTTAAAAATGATTAAGATGGGGCTGTGGCTCAGTAGTAAAGTGTTTTCCTGGCAAGGGAAAGTCCTGGATTCAATCCCTAGATTGGGAGGTAGAAGGGATACAGTTGAGATTGTGCATTTTATGGGATGTTTATTTTAATTTTTGAAAAATTTTAGGTACTGGGGCTGGGGATGTGGCTCAAGCGGTAGCACGCTCGCCTGGCATGCATGCGGCCCGGGTTCAATCCTCAGCACCACATATAAACAAAGATGTTGTGTCCACCGAAAAATAAAAAATAATTATTAAAATTCTCTCTCTCTAAAAAAAAAAAATAGGTACTGTAGAATGGTTATAAAAAGTTTTTTGAGTTTTTTGATTATAAAAAGTTTTGAATGGTTATACAAAGTTTTATTTGGTTTTTTTTTTTTGCGGGGGGGGGG
>NW_025999942.1:6798578-6819746 GCF_001458135.2 Marmota marmota marmota | reverse complement strand
TTTTTTTTTTTTTTTTTTTTTTTGGTATTGAGGATTGAACCCAGGGGCGCCTAACCACTGAGCCACATCCCCAGCCCTTTTTATTTTTTATCTTAAGACAGGGTTTCACTAAGTTGCTGAAGCTGGCTTTGAACTTTCAATCCTCCTGCCTCAGCTTCTCAAGCTACTGGGATTACAGGAGTGTGTCACCATGCCCAGCTTATTATTTGTTAGTAAAGAAAAGTTTATGCTGGCTGTGGTGGTGCATACCTGTAATTCCAGCAACTGAGGAGGCTGAGGCAAGAGGATCACAAGTTCAAAGCCAGCCTGGGCAACTTACTTGAGACCCTGTCTCAAAATAAAAAATATAAAGGACTGGTAAAGTGGTAAAGTGCCCCTGAGTTCAATCCCCAGTACTCCAAAAATAAAAAGTTTATAATTTCATCAAAAATAGGATTTTTGCCAGGTACAGTGGTACACACCTGTAATTCCAGCAGCTCGGGAGGATCCCAAGTTCAAAGCCAACCTCAGCAACAGCGAGGTGCTAAGCAACTCAGTGAGACCCCGTCTCTATAATAAAATATAAAATAGGGCTGAGGATGTAGCTCAGAGGTCGAGTTTTCCTGAGTTCAATCCCTGGTACCAAAAAAAAAAAAAAAAGAATTTATTAATTATTTGTAATATACTAATATAAATGAGTACAACTGGATGTATTAAGATTAGTGACATGGGTGCTGCATGGAGGTAGTATTGTTTCTTACACCAGAATAAATGACCTTTGCTAGTAGATTAAAGGTACTCTAGCCACCCCAGGCATTGGGGACTGAGGGAACCAATAGCTCAACATACCTATAACACTTTCTTGTCACATTCATGTTTGGAAGCTATGGAATCTAGACTATTTGTTTGGAATCTAGAATTATCTCACCAAAATTATAACCAGACCTCAAGATACCTCTGTGTACATTGACATTTTTAAAATATTGTTTTCAGTTTTTAGTATCAGGAATACTAATTTTAACCTCCTTCCTAAGGTAATTTAGCTTGCAAACTGTTAGAATAAGGGATTTTTTTATTTTTATTTGTATTTCTTTTTGGCACCAGGGATTCAATCGAGGGGCACTGAACCACTAAGCCACATCCTCAGTTTTTTGTTGTTGTTCTTGTTGTTTGTTTTTTGTTTTTGAGACAGGGTCTTGCTAAGTTGCTTAGGGCCTTGCTATGTTTCTGAGGCTGGTCTTGAACTTGTGACCCTCTTGGCTCAGCCTCCTGAGCCACTGGAATGACAGGTGTGGCAATAAGGAATTTCTAAGTGAGCATGAAATTAGGGCAATGAGTGTCAGATGATCTGATAGTCTCCATGTAGTTGGTGTAAAGCTGGATCAGCCATCCTATACTCATTGAAGTTGAGCCCTATGTGGGGACTTGAAAATATTTATATATTTGAATACTACTCTATAACTTTTTTGGAAGACAAAGTAATTATATTTACCAAACATAGTCTTTCTTTTCCTAAGTGTACCAGTTAAATGTTAATTCCAGGAGTAGTCCACCCATCTTTTTTTTTTTTTTCCTTTCTTTTTTGATACCAGGGATTGAACCCAGGGGCACTTAACTACTGAACCACATCCCCAACCCTTCTTATATTTTATTTAGAGACAGGGTCTCACTGAGTTGCTTAGGCTCTCGCTAGGTTGCTGAGGCTATCTTTGAACTCATGATCCTCCTGCCTCATCCTCTAGAACCTCTGGGATTACAAGGTGTCCACCATCATGCCTGGCCCACCAGGCTTATTTTGTCTCCTTTTATCAATGATCATTCTTTCTAATTTTAACAAACTTACTCAATATGTTATAACCCCAAGTTATATATTAATGTTTTGGTTGACTACCTCTGCATGACACCAAGGTATCTATCTTATTAGTTATTGTCTCCAAAATCACTTTGTAACATAGTTAATTACTTCTCATAGATATCTGGTTAATCTTGTCATTTGTTTTCTACAACAGCTTTCTGAGCACTTTGCTAAATCTGGAATATAGTTAACTTTGGGACCTGTTAACACACCATAACAATTCAAGGTTTTTATTAATTTGTTCGGTTTCTCTATAAAATATAATTAACTTAAATATAAAAATATAATTAACTTAAACCAGTACATCAAAATAAAGGCAACATTCTCAGTATAAGATCACCTTTAAGTAATTTATATGTCTAATATAAAATATTAAAATATGTATATGAGGGCTGGGGATGTGGCTCAAGCAGTAGCGCGCTCGCCTGGCATGCGTGCGGCCCGGGTTCGATCCTCAGCACCACATACCAACAAAGATGTTGTGTCTGCCAATAACTAAAAAATAAATAATAAAAAAAAATTCTCTCAAAAAATAAAATATGTATATGAAAACAGCTTCATCTAAAAGAGTCTCTGAGAGTCTTATATTTAAAATAAGGACCCTCCTCACTTAAAATATTAGCTTATTAATAACTGAGATGGCATATCAGATTTTTTACTTGTAAGGCACCATTTATGGTTATGAAGGGTAAGTAACTTTAATATTAAAGTGGAGGAATAAAAGAAATACTACTGTTCAAAGTGTTAAAAGAATGGAATTAACCAGGTATGGTGATACACATCTGTATTCCCAAAGATTTGGGAAACTGACATAGGAGAATTGCAAATTTGAGGCCAGCCTCAGCAATTTAGTTAGGTCTTAAGCAACTTAGTGAGACCTTGTATCAAAATTAAAAAATAAAAAGGTCTTGGGATGTAGCTCAGTTATAAAGGATCCATGGGTTCAACTAGTACCAAAGTGGGAAAAAAATGGAATTATCAAAATGAAAAAATTAATTGTATATCTGAATTATTTTATCATGCCCATTTTATCAGTGATCTATTGAGAGTTGGCAGTCTTTCTTTAAAAAGCAAATCAGGGGCCTGGGGATGTGGCTCAAGCGGTAGCGTGCTCTCCTGGCATGCGTGCGGCCCGGGTTCGATCCTCAGCACCACATACAAAACAAAGATGTTGTGTCCGCCGAAAACTACAAAATAAATATTAAAAATTCTCTCTCTCTCTCTCTCTCCCTCCCTCTCTCACTCTATCTTTAAAAANATGCCAGGCGAGCGCGCTACCGCTTGAGCCACATCCCCAGCCCGAGAAGGTGATTCTTAAGTCTAGACCTGAAGGAAATAAGAGCACAGCTCAAAGTTTTTGAGCAGCTACATTTTTCTAGATCCAATCATCATCTTATAATATTGAGGAAGCTTTAAATAGCAGATTGTAATAAGTAAAAACAGATTCTACTGAAAACCTGTTTTGCTATTAAAAAATTAGCTGGAGCCAGTGGCAGACACCTATAATCCCAGGTGTTGTGGAGGCTGAAACAGGAGGATCATAAATTTGTGGCCAGCCTGGGCAATTTGTCATGACCCCATCTCAAAATAAAAAGGGCTGGAGATATAACTCAGAGATAGAATATTCAACAGCTTTATCAAAGTGTTCAGTCTCTTGAACAAAGGCCTGGGATAAGCATTTCAAAACTAGTTTCTGGCCCTATAAGTCATCAGAGACCTAGGTCTCTGCTTTTCTTTTCAGCAGTCCTTGGTTTGTGGCTTCCACTTTTTAAATCACAGTATACTTGCTGTAGCCTCAAGCATCACATCTGCAGTCTAAGCTGGAAGCAAGAAGAGAGACTGAACATCCCATAAATTCTGCCTAACATCTCAGTTTGTATTCCATTGGTCAGAACTTAGTCACATGACCCCTCCTAGCAGCAAGGAGAATAATATATGTCATTTTTAGATGGGCTCATTGCTCTCCTAAAAAACATCTGTTTTTAAATGTGGTGGTGCATGACTATAATCCCAGCAACTCAGGAGGCTGAGGCAGGAGGATCACAAGTTCAAAGCCAGGCTCAGCAACTTAGTGTGGCACTAAGCAACTTAGCAAGACCCTGTCTGGGTATGTGGCTGAGTGGTTAAGTGTTCCTGGGTTCAATCCCTGGTACTCAACCCCACCTAAAAATAAAGAAGAGGGAAATAGGACTAGGAAGTAGTTCAGAGATGAGGCCCTGAGTTTGATCCCCAGCACAACATAAAATAGAATTAAAACAGTTAAGGTTTGGGATGTAACCCTGTGGTGGAGCACTTGCCTAGCACATGCAAGACCCCAGATTCATTCCCTAACACTTTAAAAAAAAACTCCAACTCCCAATAGTGCCAAGTTGGGGACTAAGCTATTAATACATGGATCTGAGGGACATTCCAGATTCAAACTATACTACAAGCTAACTAAGAAAAAGGGGACACAAATTACAATCAGAAATGAAAAGGGAGTAGTACTGTACAATCACATAGACATTTTCAAAGACAGTAAAGGAATAATTATGCACAACTCTTTGCCCACAATTTTTTTTTCAATACTAGGGATTAAACTGGGTGTTCTATCACTGAACTACATGCCCCGCCCTTTTTATTTTTTTAATTTTGAAACAGGTCTAAGTTGCTCAGACTGGCCTCCAACTTGGAATCCTCCTGCCTCAGCCTCCTGAGTCACTAGGATTATAGGCATGTACTACCACACCAAGTTTGTGACCACAAATTTGACAGCCAGAAGAAATGGACCAATTCCTACAAAGACAAAATCTGCCACAACTCACACAGGAAGAAACAGACAAACTAAATGATCTCATTTTTATTAAAGAAGTTGAGTCAACCCCAAACCCAAATGGGTTCACTATTGAATTAATTTATGGAAGAAATTATACCAATTCTCTACAGTCTCTTTCAAGTGATAAAAACAAAGGGAATACTTCACAACTTATTTTATAAGGCCAGCCTTAACTTAATAACAGAAAGCAGGTAAAGATATTACTGCAAAAGGAAAACTATAGACCAGGGCTGGGATGTTGCTCAGTGGTAAAGCCCTTACCTAGTATTGAAGCCCTGCATTCAATTCCCAGTGCCACAAAAGGAAAAAACAAAAGCAAACTATACAAACTACAGACCAGGGTCTATAGGTGAGGGCCTGAGTTTGATCCTCAAAACCATAAAGAAAGACAGAAAGAAAGAAAAGAAATTTGCCTAGAAAACTACAGACCAATACCTCTCATGAACATAGATCTAAGAATCTGAGGGATTTTTAAGATTAGTGAAATTTTTTTGTGTGATACCATAAAGTATATATGTCTATGTTAGTTGTGACCAAAATACCTGATAAGAGCAGAGGAAAAGTTTACTTCAGGCTCACGGTTTCAGAGGTTCAGTCCACGATCAGCCAGCTCCATTACTCTGGGCCTGAGGTGAAACAGAACATCCTCGTGGAAGGGCCTGGTAGACAAAAACTCCTCAGCTGATGGCAGCACAGAAACAGAGAGAGGATACCAGAGGGATCTGATATTTCTAATTCACATCAATGTATTTGTGGCTTAAATTGAAGGTGTGAGGAGAGAGGAGCACAGAGGAACCCAGGGCCTTGTGCCTGTGAGGCAAGCACTCTGCCAACTGAGCTGTACCCACAGCCTCTCCTTTGTTTCCTGTTTGTTTCCAGGGATGGAACCTAGGTACCCTTAATGCCTTAGCTACATCCCCTGCCCACTTTTTGTTTTTTATTTTGAGACAGGGTCTCAGTAAGTTGCTTAGGGCCTGGATAAGTTTTTGAAATTGGCTTTAAACTTGCAATCCTCCTGCCTCTGCCTCTGCCCCCTGAGCCATTACAATTACTAGCATGTGCCACTGCACCTGGACTGTTTTTTTCTTTCTTTACAGCCTGGTTGTTTTTATACTAAAATGATTAAGCAATAAACCCGAGAAGTACTTTAGTAAGTGCTTAGTAACTGAAAAGATTTAAAATATGATAATTGGAATATAGCAATTCTTCAGTAAATATATATTGACTGAATGAATAGTCATGTCTGTATAAAGGAGAGAGCCAGAGAGTTGTGTCCTTAATAGGTTTGTTTGTTGTTTTTTTGTTTTGTTTTGTTTTCAGTGTTGGGGATTGAACCCTGGGCCTCATGCTAGGTGCTCTACCACTGACCTACATCCCCAGCCTGGGTTTTGTTCTTTTTATAAGTCACTCTGAATGTAGAATCAGTTCATAAATAGCCACCTCAGCAGGATATGGAAAGTTTTATGTTAGGTTTTTGCAGTGCTGGGGATTGAACCCAAGGCCTCATGCATGCTGGGCAAGCACTCTACCACTGAGCCTTGTCCCCAGCCCTGTAGAAAATATTGTTTGAACCAAAACACTTCAGTGTGATCCGAGTGTGCTGGTCCTTGCCTATAATCCCAGAGGCTCAGGAGGCAGAGGATCGCAAGTACAAAGTCAGCCTCAGCAAAAGCGAGGTGTTAAGCAACTCAGTGAGACCCTGTCCCTAAATAAAATACAAAATAGAGCTGGGAATGTGACTCAGTGGTTCAATGCCCTGATCTCAATCCCTCTACCAAATATATACATATATATGAAAACAAATTCAATTCAATGTATACGTTCTTCCTACTGGGGCTATAGCCCCAGTCCTTTTTGTTTTTTTAATTAGAGACAGGATCTTGGTAATCACTAAGTAGCTGAAGCTGGCTTTGAACTTGAGATTCCGCCTACCTCAGCCTCCAATGTTTAGTTTTCTTACTTATCTACCAGGTAGGATTATTTCTGCCAAAGGGCAAAACCTTTGCTCTTAAATGTCCTTCTGCACCAAGAAAAGTAGTTCTATGGTTTACATAAAAAGGGCCCCAATGGGTATAGGTACCTAGTTCTCTAAATTGCCTTTCTTGCCCTACTTGTAAGCATTTTGTTTCATTTTCTTTTTCTTCTTTTCAGACTAAAAAGGAAGCACCTGAATGGTCTAAGAAACAAAAGATGAAGACCTAGTGTTTTCTGCTGCTGGGGACCAAACCCAAGGCTTCCTGCTAGGCAAGCGCTCTACCACTGAGCCAAACCCACAGCCAAAACCTGAGGATGTTTTGGATTGACTATGTGGATATATCATTATTTACTCCTGAAGTTCTTTTTCTGATGAGAAAGAAGTTCATCTTAATAATGTACTTGGAATTTTTTTAAATAAGTGATTTAATGTTGACTGTAACTAATGTTAAATTAACAAATTTTAGCATAATCAAAATGTATAAAGTACAAACAATAATATGCTTTATATTTGATTTTATCTATTTTGTTACAAAATAAACATCTTATGATTCAGATTTTGGAGCTTTCATAAATGTTCATTTTAAGTGTGTGGCTTATAAATATTTTGGTGAATAAATTTTCCAGACTAAATAAATTCCTCATTTAAATATCATAACACAAATATAGAGACACCTTACATTTTTAACAGCTAAGAATCATTTGTGAAGTCTACTTCACAAGCACTTCAGATTTTTTAATGGTGGCCAAATACCATGTAGGTGGATATGAATTGCTGATTCTCCTTTGGGCTTAGTATTGTTTTTGTTTTTTTCATATTTCTTATTATCAACCAATAAAATGTGGCAGAAACTCTGCTATTGGTGAAGTAAAAGTCTAGTAGAAAGTCTCTTTTGTAACATCAATCATAACACTGCTGCTCCAGATGCAGTATTGACCAATTAAATGTTCAGTGAGAAAAGAAATCAATACAATTTTTTTGTCTTGCATAAAATATGTTCCATTTCTCATTGATGTCTTATAATTTAAAAGAAGGGGAGCACCAACAAAAAATAAATAAACCAATAAATAAAAGGGGGGAGGCAAAAGAAAGAAAACAAAAATGTTATTTTTTTTTCTTTGTAGTGCTAGAGATTGAACCAGGGCTTTAAGCACACTAGGCAAGTATTTTATCACTTAGCTACATGCCCAACCTAAAAAATATAATTTCAGATGGATAAAAAGATCTGTTAAAAGACAAAATGATAACAAATTTAAACATCTTATGTTGTTTTTTGTTGTTGTTGTTTTTTTTTGTTTGGTGCTGTGTATTAGACCCAGGGCCTGTGCATATTAGGTAATCACTCTACCATTGAGCTACATCTCCAGCCCTCATTTAAAGATCTTAATTGCCTTTGTTATTGTAGAACACTCCATTCCATATAATTAGTATTTCAAAAAGCAGAGTAGAAACCCTTGGTTTTATAGCTAGAAAAGGACTGAAGAAAGCAGAAACAAAGAACAAAAAAATGGATTGGTCTTTCGTTTAAATTACTTTTTGGCCTAGGAGTGTAGCTCAAGGGTGGAGAACCTGTTGAGCATGTACAAGGCCCTGGGTTTAATCCAAAGTGCCTAATAATAATAACAACAATCACTGGTTGGTTAACATCAGGTTACTATTTTTCCTGTAAGGATTAACACAGAGGGAAGTTTATTATCATGGACATTGAAACTGACCCCTTAGGGAAATTTTGTTTTTATCTGATTTCTTGGAAGGGCAGATAACAACTTGGTTTCGATTGATGACCTGAAACTTTAGTTTGTGTGACTCTATTTTGATCTTTAGTCTCCTCTGTTGGGGCCTTAGCTTAGTCCAAAATCATGACTTCCTGTACTTTATATTTAACATGCATACCAGGTTTTCTCAAACACTATTAACATTTTGGACTGGATTATTATTTCTCAGATAGGAGTGGAAGGCAGTCCTACAAACTGTGAGATGTTTAGCATCATCCCTGGCCTTCTCCATAGAAGCCAGTAGCACTCCAATCCACAACCCCAGTTTTGACAGATCAAAAATGTCCTTGAGTTGAGCACAGTGGTGCACACCTGTAATCCCAGAGACTAAGGAGGCTAAGGCTAGAGGATCCTGAGTTCAAAGCTAGCCTCAGCAACCTAGCAAGGCCATAAGCAATTTAGCAAGATCCTGTCTCTAAATAAAATATAAAAAAGGGCTGGGGGTGTATGGCTCAGCAGTAGAGCATTTGCCTAGCACATGTGAAGCCTTGGGTTCGACCCTCAGAACCACATAAAAATTTTAAAAAGATATTGTGTCCAACTATAACTAAAAATATATATATTTAAAAAGGGGGGGCTGGGGAATGTGGCTCAGTGGTTAAGCTCCCCTGGCTTCAATCCGTGGTACAAAAAAATAAATAAATAAATGTCCTTGACTGATGTTTATTGCTTCTACCTCAGAAGTTATGCATCTCCTTACTTCTTAGTCCTTACCTCATCCTCTCCTTAGTCCTTACCTCATCCTCTCCTGGCCATATCTTTTTGGGGGGAGACTGGGAATTGAATTCAGAAGCACTCAACCACTGAGCCAAATACTTTTTTGGTTTTTTTATTTAGAAACAGGGTCTTGCTAAGTTACTTAAGGCCTCACTAAGTTTGCTGAAGCTGGCTTTGAACTCATGAGCCTCCTGCCTCAGCCTCCCAAGCAGCTGGGATTACAGGCCTGCACCACCATGCCCAGCCTGTGTCATTTTTTCTTATTTAAAAATAAATAAAAACTACTCAGGGCGCTGGGGATGTGGCTCAAGTGGTAGTGTGCTCACCTAACATGCGTGAGGCACTGGGTTCGATTCTCAGCACCACATAAAAACAAAATAAAGATATTGTGTCCACCTAAAACTAAAAAATAAATATTAAAAAAACTACTCAGGAGGCTGATACAAATTTGAGGCCACCTCGGAGTCTTAGCAAGACCCTGTATCAAAATGTTTAAAAAGGGATGGGGAGCTGAGGAGTAACTCAAAGATAGAATGTCCTTGGGTTCAATCCCCTCTAACACAAAAAGAAAAAAATGTAAAAATAAAATTAACGTTGAATGCAGTGACAAAAACCTGTAATCCCGGTGATTTGGAAGACTGAGGCAGGAGGATCACAAGTTCAAGACCAACCTCAATAATTCAAAAAGACCCTATCACAAAAAATAAAAAGGCTAGAGATGTAACTCATTCATAAAGTGCCTGTGGATTCAATCCCCAATACCAAAAAATAAAAGAATTCAAAAAATTAAGCTTAACGGGTTTTCTTCTAGGTAAATGTTTTATGAAATATCACCTAAATATAAGAATAATAACTACCATTATTATAAAGTTCATTCCACATCCAGTTGCTGTGTTTCATGTTTTCTACTACTTACTCTATTTAATTTTCATAGTACTTCTGCCAAGTAAGCCTCATCTTCATTTTTTTTTCAAATGTTTTTTAAGATGCTTTTAAACCTATATTTTGTTCATTTATTTATATGCAGTGCTGAGAATCGAACCCAGTGCCTCATACATGCTAGGCAAGCACTTTGCCACTGAGCCACAACCCCAGCCCCTCATCTTCATTTTTTAAATAAAAACAAAACTGAGGCTCAAGAGTAGTTTAATGGCTCAAGATCAGACACATAATAAGTAGAAGGGGATTTGAACTGAGTGTGCCGAATTCCAATGCCCATGCTCTTCCCAATAATGCAGTGTCTCTCTCATGCTTGGTTACCTATCCCTGCCTCCTACCTACCTGCAGTGAGATGGAAAGAATGGAGTAGGCCGTATCTTAATCTATCAGCTCTTCTTGGGGGTTTGGGGGGTGACCTAATGGGGCTCAGCATAGTTGCACTTTGTGTGTGTGAGTTGTGGTGCTGGGGACTGAACCAGGGCCTTGTGCATACTAGACAAGCTCTCTACCAACTGAGCTATACCCCCAGCCCCATAGTTGCAGTTTTATTAGAAACATTCATGGATATCAAGTCTATTCCTAAAGATTTAATGTTACAGACAGAGAGTTTTTATAGATTAATAGGATATGGCAACCCTTCAAAATCAATTAAATAGCAGATAATAATTTTATTGATTCATCCATTCTTTTAACATGAAAAAAATAAAATTTGTATGACACTGAAACTTAATTGTCTTCATCCCTTCCTCAAAGCTCTCTAAAAAAGAACTCTAAAATCTCAAAACCCAAGGGAAGTAGTTTATTCTCAATAAAGAAATTTCAAAAAGAGCTATCATCTAGTGACCCAGGGTACTCCAAATTCACTTTTTATACTGAACAAGCAGTTGTTGAATAGTCACCCATCAGGAATTTTACAGCAATATTTCCACATGAACTTTTTATTTATTTTTCAAGGCTGAGGGTGGAACCCAAGGCCTCCTTAGCATACACTATCCACTGAGCTACATCCCCAGTCCATTGGACCTGAAATGTTCAATGAACCAGGTTTCCTTTTATGCCAACATCCTATGATGGACAGAAAAGCTACTATTTAGCCCTTGCTTACAGCTTTATGGGCGAGGGCTCCTGTGGGTATCTTAGATGTAACCAAAGTCTAGGAAAATATATTTCCTTTTTTTTTTTTTTGGTACTAAAGATTGAACCCAGGGCACTTTACCACTGAATGACATCCCTAGCCCCTTTTAAGTTTTATTTTGAGACAGTGTCTTGCTAAGTTGCTGAATGAATGTCTCACTAACTTGCCCAGGCTGGCCTCAAACTTGTGATCCTCCTGCCTCAGCCTTTCAAGCCACTGAGATTAACAGGTGCAAATCACTATTCCTGACTTCACCTTTGTTTAAAAACTAAACTTAGTAAAACTTTTTTGTTAAATTTATTGTAAAAAAAAAAAAAATGTTTAAAAAATAATAATAAGTGCTGCTCAATGGGTAGCATTACACTCCAGCCACCGGAAGTGGCTGAGTGAGGTACTGAGTGAGGCAGTGAGTGAGGCAGTGAGTGAGGCAGGGAGACCCCTTGAACCCAGGAGTGCAGAGCCAGCCCAGGCCACACAGCAAGACCTTGTCAAGAAAAAAAATAAATTAATTAAAAAAGGGGAAAAAAATGTTGCTTCTATCTAATAATGCCTTCACATGAAATTGAATTTCTTTTGCCTTGCCTAATAAAGGGTAAAAAAAAATGGGTTGGTCTCACTTTTAACTGATATTGAATAGGCTGATGATATACAAAAAAAGTTGTTTATTTTAATATTATTCATTTTTTTATTAAGTAATGTAAGCACTTTGAAGAAAGACTTCCTCAATCAGAGAAATCATCAGGCAACACCAGCTGACGAGCTACTAGAAAGGTCATGTGATATCATTTATTTTGTTTACCCAGTCCTCAGCTTTCACAGGTTCAGAGGTTCAATTTTATTAATGCAATAAATGTGACATCTTTCAAGATTATGCCCACATTTACTGGTATATAGTGTATAAATCATAATGTTAACATGTTACTATATATATATATTTACCATATACATATATATATTTTATGTTGGGGATTGAACCCAGGGTCTTGAACATGCTAGGCTCCTGCTCTCCTCTGAGCCATACCCCCAGCCTAAGCTACTAACAGAAAATGAGTTCCCGCCTGGCCCCTTCTCTCTCTATTTCCCTCAACACTCAGACCCCTCCTTCCTCTTCTACCTGACCATAAAAATTATAATTCGAGGAGGTGGGATTGTGGCTCAGCGGTAGAGCATCACCTAGCACGGGCGGGACCCGGGTTTGATCCTCAGCACCACATAAAAAAAATAAATAAAGGCATTGTGTTGTGTCCATCTACACCTAAAAAATAAATATTAAAAAAATTATAATTTGCCAGCACTTTTCCCCCTTTAACCCTCTTCTCTTTCCATTCTGCACTTATTCTGTAGATAATTTCTACTCTCTGGTTTCAGCTACTACTTGCCATTTCTACATGCATGTCCCATTGTGATCACCTACTTAACATTTACAAAGTGCAACTTGCCAAGTTTCTCCTCTGGTGTTCCCATTTTCAACAAATGGTATTACCACCTAGGTCATTCCAGACCCTTCTCTCATTAACCCCCAACATTTAAACACCAAGCCTTCTTGATCTGCTTCAAATATTCCCATTTATTTACTTATTTATTATTTTGCTTTTGATAATACCTCCAAATATACAAAAGAGTAGAGGAAACACCTTAGAATGACAGATACATGCACTTTGATTGTGGTGATGGCTTCATAGGTGTATTATGTCAATGTTAATTAAAGTGTACCTTTTGTGTGTGTGTGTGTGTTATGGTTTGAATGTGAGGTGTCCCCCTAAAAACTTACGTGTGAGACAATGCAAGAGTGTTTGGAGTAGAAATGATTAGGTTGTGAGAGCCTTAAACTAATCAGTGAATTAATTCCTGATGAGATTAACTGAGTGGTAACTGGAGGCAGGTGGAGTGTGGCTGGAGGAGGTGGGACATTGGGAGCCTGGTTTGGGGGTATATATTTGTATCTGGTGAGTGGAGTCTCTCTCTGCTTTCTGATCATCAGGTGAGCTGCTTCCCTCTGCCACTCTTCCACCATGATGTTCAACCTTACCTGGAGCCCCAAGGAATGGAGCTGGCTGTACATGGATCGAGAACTCTGAAACCATGAGCCCTTAAATAAACTTTTCCTCCTCTACAATTGTTCTGGTTGAGTCCTTTAATCACAGGGGCAAAAAAGCTGACAAAACTCTGTGTGTGTGTGTGTGTATGTGTGTGTGTGTGTGTGTGTTGCTAGGGCTCAAACACAGGTCCTCGTGTGTGCTAGGCAAGTGCTCTACAACAAACTACAGTCCCAGCCCCACTGTGACTTTTTGAAATGAGCAGTTAATTGTAGATCAGTTGTACTTCAATGATGTTTTGAAAAGAGGAAGAAAGAAATGGAGTTAGGAAAGGGCAAGTCCTGACAAAATAAATAATTTGGGCAGCAATCTCCAATGAATGCTAAAGTAATTAGATAAAAAGATAATATGAAAATAAATTTACTTATTTATTTATCTTTGTGGTGCTGGGGATTGAAACCAGGGGTACCCCATTCCTGAGCTACATCTCCATCTCCCCACCATCCATTTTTTTTTTTTTTTGAGACAGGGTCTTATTAAGTTGCTCAGACTGGCTTCTAACTTAGAACCTCCTGCCTCAGCCTCCCAAGTAGCTGGGATCAGGCATGTGCCACCTTACCCAGCTCCTCTTTGGCACTATTTTTGGTTTTGGCTTTTTTTTTTTTTTATAAAGGTAGGCTTTTTTAAATATTTTATTTTCTTTCGTTTTCGGCAGACACAACATCTTTGTTTGTATGTGGTGCTGAGGATCGAACCCGGGCCGCACGCATGCCAGGTGAGCATGCTACCGCTTGAGCCACATCCCCGGCCAGGTTTTGGCTTTTTGAATTAAACCCAAGGCCTCACTCATGCTAAGCAAGCACTCTACCACTAAGCTACTCCAACCCTTCTTTGGCATATAGAAACCCTTTTATAACATATATAAACAAATATTAAAATGAAATACATCTCCTCCTTACCCCCTCCATACTATTTCTTAAGGTCTAAAGGAACAAAAATCTCAATACTTTTTTATTTTTATTTATTTAATTTTTTTAATATTTATTTTTTAACTGTAGTTGGACACAATACCTTTGTTTTATTTATTTACTTTTATGTGGTTATAAGGATTGAACCCAGGGCCTCGTACGTGCTAAGCGAGCACTCTACCACTGAACCACAACCCCAGTCCCCCCCCTTTTTTTAATTTTGAGGCAGATCTCACTGTGTTACTCAGGTTGGTCTCCAACTCCTGGATTCAAGGATCCTTCTGCCTCAGCCTCCTAAGTGCTAGAATGATAGATGTGTGCCACTATACCCAGCCTAAATATTTTAAAATTATAAAATGTTTGCATGGCATAGTGGCACAAACCTGTTATCCCAGCAACTTAGGGCACCAAGGCATGAGGCCTGCAAGTTTGAAGCCAGCCGGGCCAACTTAATGAGACCATGGATCAAAATAAAAAATGGCCTGGGGATGTAGCTCTGGGGTAGAGTGCCCCAAGTTCACTCCCCAGTAAAACACATACACACACACACACACACACACACACACACAATCAATCAATCAATCAATCAAAAATGCTTAAATACCAAAAAATTATTCTACTGTGAATTCAGAATTGGAAGGAAAACTAACTTTTCTAATCCTTCCCAATAAAAGGTGGTACATCATTGTACAATCTTCATTTTACATAAGCTATATTAGAGCTAGGAGTAGGGGCACAAATCTATAATCCCCACCACTCTGGGAGGCTGAGGCAGGAGGATCACAAATTTGAGATCAATCTTAACCCTATCTCTAAAAATATTTTTTAAATAAGGGGGATGTAGCTTAGTGACTGAGCACTTAGTGACTGTGCAAGAGGTCCTGGCTTCCAGAGATAGAAAAAGAGAGAGAACTGGAACACTTTTAGAAGGAAAGAAGGAACATAGTATTCATTCTTTGAGTGATATTTAGTTTGTGTTGACATTTCCTATCTGCTGAACCTTAGAGAAAAAATGCATTCAATATAAAAAGCAGTAGAGTAAACCCAGCACCGTGCTCCTAAATGTTTAACAACCAGCTCCCAAAAAAATCCTGATTTTCATAGTGAGACCCAGATTTTCATCATGAGTCACAAGAAATACTCCTACTGAAATACTCCTGCCAGCATCAGGCTACCAAATGGAGCTGGGAGCAAAAGCGCACTCAACTTTACTGTTTCTATGCAGCCCCCAGGCCCCCAACCCTGCCCGCTTTTCAAACCCAAACTCCTCTTGACCTACTGGACTTTTCTCAGGGGCTGCCAATGTGGCTCAGTGGTGGAGTCATTGCAGGAAGCCCTAGATTTGATCCTCAGCCCTGCAAAAGGGAAGAAGACATTATTCAGCAGCCTCTTTTCAACTTCTTTCTACCCTCCCAGTTCTTTCAGGATCCTTCCACAGGTTGCCTTCTCTGCCTGGAGGACTGACTGACGCATCCTCCCTCCCCACCTCCCTCCAGCTGCTCCAGGTCTCAGGCTGCCAGTCTACACACAATGCAAGAACACCGACAGTGATTCAAGATGTATTCTTATTTTAGTTCATGGTCAAAAACAAGCTTTTACAACTACTACCTTAGACAATACTAGGATGTGCGCTGGCAGGCCGACTTTCATTTTATAGGGCTCAGGCTGACAGTCCCCACCCACCCTGCCATCACCACATTGTCTTGCCTGTGTTTCTTTCTTTTATCAGGTGACATGGTCGTCCTAGGCTGGGAGTCTGGGAACCTTCTTTCTAAGTGACTTGGCATATCTCTGTTCTAATCCAGGAAATGATGAATTTACAGTTTCACTCACAGAGGACTACTTTCCCCTCCACACAAACAGTAGCTTCAAGCCTCACACCAGCTACACAAATTATATACTTATTATTATTATTAATATTAATATTAATATTATTTCCATAGCTGCTACTGTGATGTGATTGATTGATTGATTGATTGATTGATTGATTTTTTGGCACCAGGCATTGAACCCAGGGGCACTTAACCACACAGCCACATCCTAGCCTTTTTCATTTTTTATTTAAAGACAGGATCTCACTAAGTTACTTAGGGACTCACTAAATTACTGAGGCTGGCTTTGAACTCATGATCCTCCTGCCTCTGCCCTCAAACCCCTGAGAGTATAGGCCTATGCCACCACATCGGGGTGTAATGTGATTTTGAAGACATTGGTCAGATTTCTAATGCTTTAACATCTCTTTAAAAAGAAAGAACTTGGTTGAGCACAGCGGTGCATGCTTGTAATCCCAGCAATTTGGAAGGCTGAAGCAGGAAGATAATGGGTTCAAAGGCAGCCTCAGGAATTTAGTGAGAATCTAAGCAACTCAGAGAGATCCTGTCTCTATTAAATATTAAAAAGGGCTGGGATGTGGCTCAGTGTTAAGTGCCCCTGGGTTCAATCCCCAGTACCAAAAATAAATAAATAAATAAATGGAATGAAAACATTTTCAGTGCAAAAGTCATTTTGATCACCTTATTGGCATTGTCTTTAAATAACAGGATTTATTGATACCACTGATATTAATTTTCATTTACATAATTTTCAGGAAAGCACTATGAAATTCTCCAAGACCAAAACTTACCGTCTTCTTTTCTTCCCTCTCTTTTCTCTCCCTCTATCATCTCTGTGTCTGTCCCTCTCCCTATCTTTGCCTTTCTTATTTTCAAAACTTTTCTATTTCCTTTAATAGATTCCTTAATAAGAATGAATAATGGGTCTGTTATTTTTCTCAGTGGGTTAATGTTTGATATTTTGTATCAGGTTATCTATTGGATACATATTATCTATTTTTAATCATTCTTCATTCTTTTTTAAGTGGGGAGGATACTAGGGATTGAACCCAGGCATGCTTAACCACTGAGCCACATCCCCAGACCTTTTTATTTTTTATTTTTGAGACAGGATCTCATTAAATTGCTGAGGCTGGCCTCAAACTTGTGATCATCCTGCCTCTGACTCTGGAGTTACTGGGATTAAAGGCATGCAACACAGTGCTCAGCACTTTATCCTCTCTTTAATAATTGAGATTTACTGAGAATCTGAAATTAACTCCTATCACCTAAACTTTTGAAAGTCAAAGTATATGTAATTTTCTGACTGCCATATGTTGGTGCTTTATTAAGCAAGTTGTTAATGTTATGTAGTAAACACGTCACTAAACATTTAAAATTATACTAGGACTGGGGTTGGGGTGTAGATAGAGCACATACTTCAGGTGCAGAAGCTATGAGTTTGATCTAAAACACACACACACCAAAAACATGCACTCTAAAATCCCATATGTAGGCATTCTGAATTATTGAAGACTTCTCTTATATTGCCATTTAAAACTTTAATCAGAGCTGGGCATAGTCTATGTTCCCAGGTACTCAGGAGGCTAAGGCAAGAGGATAAAAAAAAAAATTGTTTAAAAAAAATTTTTTTAAGTTGTAGATGGACACAATACTTTTATTTTATTTTTATGTGGTGCTGAGGATCAAACCCAGTGCCTCACATGTGCAAGGGAAGTGCTCTACCACTGAGCCATAACCACAACCCCAAGAGGATTGAAAATTTGAGGACACTTGGGCAATTTAGTAAGACAATGTCTCAAAATAAAAAATAAAAAGAGTTGGCGATGTAGCTCAATGTTAGAGCATACTGGGTTCCATTTCTGGTACCAAAAAGAAAAAGCCAGGCTTGGTGATGCAGGCCTGTAATCCCAGCAGCTTGGGCCACTGAGGCAGGAGGACTAGGAGTTCAAAGCCAGTCTCAGCAATTTAGCAAGGACTTAAGCAACTCAGAAAGACCCTGTCTCTAAGTAAAATATCAAAAAGGGCTGGGGAGGGCTGGGGTTGTGGCTCAGCAGTAGAGTGCTCACCTAGCACATGCAAGGTGTTAGGTTCAATCCTCAGCACCACATAAAAATAAATAAATAAAATAAAGGTATTGTGTCAACTACAACTAAAAAATATATATATTTAAAAGGGGAGGGGGGCTGGGGATGTGACTCAGTGGTAAAGTGTCTCTGGGTTTAATCCCCGGTCCCAAGAGAAAAAAAAAAATCTGCAATCATGAATCTTCTCTTTGACTTTCAGTTCCTTCCATTTATTTCTGGTATGATCATCTTGATTCACTATTACTAGTCGAATTGGATCATTATCATTGCCAATTACTAAAACAATTCCAGGAATGTACTATTACTCTATAAAATGTTGCCTTACCAGTTCTTCTTATGACTAGCATTTTCTAAAAATACATCTTTGTAGGGCTGGAGATGTATCTCAGTGGTAGAGTGATTACCTAGCATGTCCAAGGCCTGGGGTTCAACCCTTGTTATGCTCGAATTCGGGACCTCCAAAAGACCACCAGAGACCAAGATCTATGTAAACAGCAAAGAGGTATTTATTGCAAGCTAGCTCGGTCCTCCGCGTGCACACACACAGCAACTGGTGACGCTGAGAGGCCCCGAGCCCAGGGTTTGCAGCAGTTTTATAAATTCTTTGGAGAAGGCAGGGACCCCCACATACATCATAGCATCTCTTAGCAAATCATCACACACCGCAGGAAAATCAAACAACAACTCTAAAACATGGGGATTCGTTTGAACTGATTGGTTTAAGCCAAGAGGGGTGTTCATGCAGAACTACATGGTTCCCAACACGTTATCAACCACCATAAACTACTGGGAGGGTCATCTGGCATCCCAGGTATTTCCTGTCTCATGTTGATTGGTGGCTGCTAGGGGCTGCTATGGATCCCTACCTAGCCTGACTGAGTCAGGGACACCTGGCGCAGCAGATCTCTCCTGTTATTTGTAGATAAACAACTTAGCAGGGTGGGAATGTGCCTAGGAGTGCTCTGTGGGTCTTTCCAAGGACAAAGGTGATGTCCTTTCCTTGGACAGGCTTTGCTCTGAGGTAGAGGCTGGTTTTTCACCCTCAGAATTGCAAAAGCAGATAAATAGTAATAATAATAATATCTCTATGTATATCTACACAGATATTATTATTCTTTTGTATGGGGGTGTGGAATAGGGACTGCACTCAAGGTGTTCCACCATTGAACCATATTTCCAGCTTTTTTTAAAAAACATTTTCAATTTTCATAAAGAATCTCTCCAAGTTGCCCAGGCTGGCCTTGAATTTGGGATCCTCTTGCCTCAGCCTCCTGAGTCACTAGGATTAAGGGTATGCACCACTATGACCAGCTAGATGTATATATTTAAAAATATATATGTATACTGGTTGGGCGCAGTGGTGCCTGCCTGTAATCCCAGTGGCTCAGGAAGGAGGCAGGATGATGGCAAGTTCAAAGCCAACCCCAGCAATTTAGCCAGGCCCTGCCTTTAAAAAAAAAAAAAAAAAAAGGCTGGGGATGCGCTCAGAGGTTGAGTATCACTGAGCTCTCAATCCCTGGCACCAAAAAAAATGTTTATATATACAGATATATTCAAACTGCTTTCATCAGAAGTTAGACCAAAGCTCTGATCCTAGGGACCTAGAACAAATGATGAAAACATTTATTTAATTCCTATTACCTTTGGTGTCAGAATGACAAAAGGCTGCTTCCATTAAATAAAATTCTAAGAGAATTTTTAGTAGTCTGTAGTAGTCACTGCTGGTATCCTTGGCACTTAGAACAACAAATATGCAAGGCAGGATGGCTGAATCATTGAATCAGTATAAGCAGGAACTGCAGTCAGATGTAATCAT
The DNA here is from genome assembly GCF_001458135.2 of Marmota marmota marmota. NCBI lineage: Eukaryota > Metazoa > Chordata > Mammalia > Rodentia > Sciuridae > Marmota > Marmota marmota. Next base: position 6,799,817 of record NW_025999942.1, on the reverse strand, counting down.
GGCTCAGCATGCCACAAGGTCCTAAGTTGCTTGGATAACAGGTTTGTGCCACTATGCCATGCAAACATTTTATAATTTTAAAATATTTAGGCTGGGTATAGTGGCACACATCTATCATTCTAGCACTTAGGAGGCTGAGGCAGAAGGATCCTTGAATCCAGGAGTTGGAGACCAACCTGAGTAACACAGTGAGATCTGCCTCAAAATTAAAAAAAGGGGGGGGACTGGGGTTGTGGTTCAGTGGTAGAGTGCTCGCTTAGCACGTACGAGGCCCTGGGTTCAATCCTTATAACCACATAAAAGTAAATAAATAAAACAAAGGTATTGTGTCCAACTACAGTTAAAAAATAAATATTAAAAAAATTAAATAAATAAAAATAAAAAAGTATTGAGATTTTTGTTCCTTTAGACCTTAAGAAATAGTATGGAGGGGGTAAGGAGGAGATGTATTTCATTTTAATATTTGTTTATATATGTTATAAAAGGGTTTCTATATGCCAAAGAAGGGTTGGAGTAGCTTAGTGGTAGAGTGCTTGCTTAGCATGAGTGAGGCCTTGGGTTTAATTCAAAAAGCCAAAACCTGGCCGGGGATGTGGCTCAAGCGGTAGCATGCTCACCTGGCATGCGTGCGGCCCGGGTTCGATCCTCAGCACCACATACAAACAAAGATGTTGTGTCTGCCGAAAACGAAAGAAAATAAAATATTTAAAAAAGCCTACCTTTATAAAAAAAAAAAAGCCAAAACCAAAAATAGTGCCAAAGAGGAGCTGGGTAAGGTGGCACATGCCTGATCCCAGCTACTTGGGAGGCTGAGGCAGGAGGTTCTAAGTTAGAAGCCAGTCTGAGCAACTTAATAAGACCCTGTCTCAAAAAAAAAAAAAAATGGATGGTGGGGAGATGGAGATGTAGCTCAGGAATGGGGTACCCCTGGTTTCAATCCCCAGCACCACAAAGATAAATAAATAAGTAAATTTATTTTCATATTATCTTTTTATCTAATTACTTTAGCATTCATTGGAGATTGCTGCCCAAATTATTTATTTTGTCAGGACTTGCCCTTTCCTAACTCCATTTCTTTCTTCCTCTTTTCAAAACATCATTGAAGTACAACTGATCTACAATTAACTGCTCATTTCAAAAAGTCACAGTGGGGCTGGGACTGTAGTTTGTTGTAGAGCACTTGCCTAGCACACACGAGGACCTGTGTTTGAGCCCTAGCAACACACACACACACACACA
>NW_025999942.1:6757897-6798441 GCF_001458135.2 Marmota marmota marmota | reverse complement strand
TTTTTTTATTAGCTACATATGACATTACAATGATCTTGGCAATTCATACATTTGAATCAATTTTTATTCATTTATTTTTTTATTTTGAGACAGGTTCTCACTATGTTGCTTAGGGCTGCACTAAATCGGTGAGGCTGACCTTGAATTTGCAATCTTCCAGCCTCAGACTCTCAAATTGCTGGATTACACTGCGTCAGCTGGCATGATAAACAATCTTAAATTAATTTTTTAGATACCTGATTTTTTTCCCCCTTTTTTGGTTCCCGGGATTGAACTCAGGGGCACTGACCACTAAGCCACATCCCCAGTCCTATTTTGTATTTTATTTAGAGACAGGGTCTGAGTTTCTTAGCGCCTCAAGTTGCTGAGGCTGGCTTTGAACTCGTGATCCTCCTGTCTCACATCAGGGATTTAAAAAATTTTTTTTTTCATTGTCAATGGACTTTTATTTTATTTTTTACTTTTTTTGCTGAGAATCGAACCCAGTGCCTCACACATGCTAGACAAGCGCTCTGCCACTGAGCTACAACCCCAGCCCCTCGTTTTAATTTTTATTTATGTATTTAGAGACACAGTGTCTCACTAAGTAGCACAGGCTACTTGAACTTGCAATACCCCTCCCCCCTCCCCATCCCACCCCCTTCTCAGCTTCCTGAGTAGGTGGTATTACAAGCATGCACTCCTGCTTACCCTGGTAATTTTTTCAATTTGTAGATGCATAATTGGTTAGATTTATGAAACTTATGCCTCAGCCCCATCACTCTATATTTTATTTGTTTTATTTTCTTTACAGCAACATAGAAAATCCTATTTTAAACTTTTGATTTGCCCATTACCTGTCCCTCCTAAATAGAATATTTGTTTCACAACTGCAGACAATTTTATCTATGATGTTACTATAACACCAGCACCTGGCACAGCCCAGTTACCTCTCCCTGGGGGGGAAAAATTGTTCAATTGTAGGAAGAAAAAAAAAATAACAAAATAACGGAACGTGACATTTGCTTTCTGGTATTTTCTATATTAAATGTTTATTGTAAATGAATTTCAATATACTAATTAGAAAATATTTTCTCCTACATTAGCCCCAAAAGCAAGATCACTTTCCATCTCCTTGTTACTAGACACCTAAATATCTCTGTATTTTAAAGTCATATTCTCTCTGATCTCAAAAAAAAAAAAAAAAGGCACGTTTAGCCAGGCCGGTGGTATACACCTGTAATCCCAGAGACTCTAGAGGCTGAGGCAAGAGGATCACAAGTTCAAAGCCAGCCTCGGCAACTTGGCCAGGTCCTAGGCAACTCTGTGAGACCTTGTTTCTAAATAAAATATAAAAAAGGGCTGGGATTGTTGCTCAGTGGTAGGGCACTCGCCTCTCATGACTGAGGGTTTGATCCTCAGCACTACATTAAAAAAAAAAAATAGACAAAATAAAGATTATGTCCAGCTACAACTAAATTTTTTTAATTTGATATATATTTATAGTTGCAGGTGGACAAAATACCTTTATTATTTGTTTGTTTGTTTATTTATTTTTAATGTGGTGCTGAGGATCCCTTTGTCTCTGACCCTTCCTGTTTAAATGCTCCTCCCCCTTCAGCCCCTTAGGTAAAGTCATTCCTCAAAATCCAATCTCGAGCCTTTTTCCATTCTCTCTACTCTTCTTTGATCATTCGCCTCCACCCTCAGCATTCATCTTCCGGTTTTCCAAGGGGCGAATTTTTTCCTTTTCCCACCTCCTGACTATCTGATGGGTATATTTCCTGTAAGGAACCGAGGAGCTTCTGTAGTTCTCCCCCCACTCCGCCCCGCCCCTGCCCCTATTTGGGATTGAACGCAGGGCCGCTCTACAACTGAGCCACAACCCCAGCCCTTTTTTGGGGGGGGGGCGGGGGGGGGGGGACAGGGTCTCACCAAGTACCTGAAATGCGTGATCCTCCTGCCTCTAGCTGCTAGGATTACAGACAGGTGCTGCAAGCCAGCTCTTACTGAAAGTCTTAACCATCCTCTTGTGACTGGGTTGATAAGTGTAGGACCCAAGGGGGAGGGTACATTATGGTGTGCTTCTACCGTTTCTGTCTTCCTTATCCATGTGTTCAGGCCCTGCCTGGGAAGAATGGTATTTATTGAGTCTCTCATCTCCACAACAGTGAGCACCATCCTTCTTACTTTTCCTTGCTTAACCACTGAACCATACACCCAGCTCTTTTTATTTTTTTTTTGAGACAGGATCTCGCTAAATTGTTTAGGGCCTCACTAAATTGCTGAGGCTGGCTTTGAACTTGCCATCCTCCTGCCTCAGCCTCCCAAGCATGCACCACAACTGTTTTTGTTTTGTTTTGTTTTTTAATGGGATCTGTGTATTCATGTGTACTCATAGCTGGATATACCTTTTCACCTTTCCTTTTCCTAAGATAATTTTCTGGTCCTTGTTTAAACATACAGAACTTAAACTTCTTCCTGCAATGAGTCAGTGAAGACTAATTTATTTAACCAGGAAGTCCTCATCACTTTGGGGGTGGGGGGAAGGTCTCAGTAAAGTCTAACAGTACAACCATTTGTTTTCAATTTTGTTCGTTAATTTACAAGTGATAGCTGGGTGAGGTGGCACATGCCTACAATTCCAGTTATTTAGGAGGCTGAAGCAGGAGGACTGAAAGTTGGAGGCCAACCTCAGCCACTTACAGTGACACTATTACAAAAATAAATAAGGAATGTAGCTCAGTGGTAGAGCAGCTCTGCGTTGAATTCCCTGAACCAGAAAAGAAAGAAAAAAAAAAAAAGTGCCAAGTGATGAGAAGTATTTTTCCGGAGGAGAAGATGAAAGAAACAAATCCATAGTTGTTCTCATCCACTCTCACGCATGATTTTCAAATCTTCCTCTGCTGCCCTTACAATCACTGAAGTCTTTTTTCTGTCTCCAATTCCATGTTACCAATTGTCTAAGGAATGTTTCCTCTTAGTATGTTTTTCATTGCCCTACATATTTTTTAATTCTTTAAATGTTTATTTTGACATAATTTCAGGTTTGCCGAAAAGTTGCAAGAATAATACAAAATATTCTCATTTACCTTTTACCCAGATTCTTCAGATGTCAGCGTCTTATCACATTGTCTTTGTCCTTTTCCCTGTCTCCTGTTTGCTTGTTTTTCCTGAACCTGTTGAGGGTAATCTGCAGACATGATTTCCCTTTATTGCTAAATGTTTGGATGAGCAGTTCCTAAAACTAAAGACATTCATTTACATAAGCACAGCACAATGATCAAAATCAGGAAAATTAACATTAGTACAATACAATTATCTAATCAAGAGGTTATTCAGATTTTACCAATTGTTCTAATAGAAGGCCCTCTGTTGCAGAAGAAAATTCCAGATCATTCACTGCATCCAATTGTCCTGGCTCTTAATTCTTTAATCTACAATAGTTCCTCAATTTGTCTTTGTCTTTTATGACACTGGTATTTTCAGAATACATGTCAGTTATTCTGTGGACCCTCAACTAAGTATTCCTTTGATCCTTTATCTGTTGGTATTCATTTGCCTCTCGGGCGATGGGAATAATAGTACATAAGTAATCCATTTTCTGTTTTCAGGTGCCAACACCATCTCTTGGTAGACTTGGTCACTTAACTTCTCTAAGCCATCCTTCTTTAAAACTGGGATAATTATCCCTAACCGGTTATGAAAAGGTTGAAAGGAAGTGACATATTTAAAAGGAATTTACCTACTGAGTGGCACAAAATCATTTGCTTTTCTTGTGCTTTGGTTTCTTAGCTCTTCATCCCAGGGCCACCCTTAAAAGCATTAACATTATGCACTAACATAAATGCATTCTAGTTAACCCAAAAGTCTCTGAAAATGGGATTCTAGAAAGGCTTGAGACTCATCTAAATAATTGGCAGTCTCATCAGACTATTCACTGCTATTGAATCTGTAGTCAATTAAAATCTCTAAAGCTTTTCCTGCATGGCCCTTTTGCTATTATTATTAATATTACCATCACTGGTATTATTATGCTACTAGTACTTGTTGATCTGACCATTGTTATGGATGGGGCACAAGAAGGAGTACCTCCAGGCTGATCCCTTTATATCATAATTCTCCCCACTCTGTAAAGCAATTATCTGCATTTTCAAAATGAGAATACAGATTCAGAGCAGTTAAGTCGAAGGGCTTATATAAATGAGAGATTTGAATCTAATCTCAACTTGACTTTCTAGAACATAGAAAGTAAGTAAACTTTTTAAAAATCTCTTAAGTGTCATTTGTCATTTCTTCTCACCATTCTAGCCTATTGGAAACGCTTGATTCCTGATTTTGCCCTCCTGACATATTAGCTTTTCCTCTCAATTTGGATTTTGTGTGTCAACTATGTCTTCTTCAAAATCATTGCTAAAAAATATGAAACATGCCAGGCATGGTAGCCCACACCTGTAATTTCAGCTATTTGAAAGGCTGAGGCAGGAGGATCACAAGTCGGGGTCAGCCTGGGCAATTTAGCAAGACTCCATCTCAAATTTTAAAAAATGAGAAAGGGCTGGGGATATAGTTCAGTAGTAGAGTGCCCCTATGTTTTATCTCTAGTACAGAACAAATGTAAACCCCACCCCCCCAAAAAAAAGCAATGCAACTTAGCAAGACCCTCACTCAAAATTTTAAAAATTAAAAGGGCTGGGGATGTGGCACAGTGGTTAGCACCCCTGGATTCAATCCTTAAGTATTTAAAAAAAAAAAAAAGACTATAGAATCTATAGAGAGTGGCTTCCAAAATCCTGGTCCTTTTCTTTCTTTTCTTTTTGTACCAGGGATTGAATGCTCTACCACTGAGCCACATCCACAGCCCTTTTTAATTAATTTATTTATTTATTCATTTTAATTTTGAGACAGAGTCTCACTGAATTTAGCCTCACTAAATTGCTAGCCTCAACCTTGCCATTTTCCTGCTTCAGCCTCCCAATCACTGGGATTTACAGGCATGCACCCTCCCCCACTTTCTTTTTTTTTTCTTTTGGTACGGGGATTGAACACCAAGACTACCTGCCACTGAGTTACAACCCTCAGTTGTTTCTATTTTGAGAGAGGGTCTCAGAATTGCCCAGACTGGCCTCATACTTGGTATGCTCTGTGTTTCAGCTTCCCCAGTCGATGGGAATACAGACTGTTCCACTGCACCACTGTTCCCAGCACTGTTCCCAGCACGTCTACCATTTGTTAAGCTCACTGTGCTAACTACATTATTGACTTTTGCCAGAATCTGTGCAGTAGATATTATCTGTTTTACAGATGAGAATAAGGAGGCATGGAGAGATTTAAAGACTCAAGGTTACAAAAACACTCAGATTATAAGTAGTGGAACTGCTAGGCACAAAATCTCAAAGTGGAAAATTTTTGCAAACTCCTTATGCTAGCATTTATTTTAGGATACTCTACTGCCATTAACTGTTCAATTATACCAAATGGTATAGACTAAAAAACAGATTGACTTGAGTATCTTAGGTTACCTCTGCTTACCAGAATATAGCAGTTCCCAAAGTGTTTTCAAAGGAACACTAGTTCCTCCACTAGCCTGGGGACAAAGCAGTTCTACTGTCAAATGTTTGACATACATTACATACTACTGAATTCTCTAGAAGATTCAAAGAGATCTGAGAAGCCCTTTAGGAAAGAAACTTGTTTAACTTTCCTCAGCCACAGAGCTAGTTTCATGAGGGTGTAAAAAGGTGTTTAAGATTTTCTTTTTTTTTTTTTTTTTTTTTTTACTCTTTAGCACTCCGGGATGTTTATCCAAAGATACCATGAGGTTTAAAAACATACTCTAATTTAAATACACACACCTTATAATTGGATAATGTTTTAGTATTTACCAAAAAAAACAAACTTCCTCTTGTCCTCAGGTATCTTTCGGATTCCTATTCACATTTGCAAAGAAAGTCTACAGTTAAGAATTTTCTCAATGCCTTGCAGCTAGAGAAGGTCAAACTGAAACTCAAATTCAGATTTTCTCAAACCAAAGTCAATTCTTTTTCACTTACCTAATGTCTTTGTTTTTCTGCCTTTGATCATTTTAAAAGCCCGTTGATGTTTTTTTTCAGAACAAGCAACTTTGAGAACTGGATGAGAGTATATGAAAAATATAAAATGACCTTTATATTACAATAGTTTGGATCCAAAAAGCCATACTTAGAATTTTTCCCTTTTGAAAGTTGTTCCTTGACATCAGCAGTTTGGGGTTTTCAGTGGGAAACAGGGTACACCCTATAAAGGTTGAGCCCTGTGGGAAACTGATCTGATCCTGCATTTATTTACCCCAGCAAATTACCCCACAGCTATACCTGTTTACACAGTCCGGGAGTGTTTGTACTGTTTGAAGATACTTCAAAAATAACAATTGTAAAAGAGATTACTGCTTTGATCAGAGAATCTGAATCTCCTTTGTTTGACCATGAATAATTGGTCTTTGTAATGTTAATGCTTCTTTTAAGGAATATCAGATCTGTAAAAGCACCTTAATTACAGGCAAGCAGTTTTGGAGGGAATTTGTGACAGCATTTTACTGAAGATCTTTTTTAGTTCCCCTTTACATCTAATTATAGTAGAAAGATTATTTTAGGCCAAGCAGGAAAAAAAGCTATAATTATTAGTGTTTTTCAATAGTGTTCACATAAGGTCAAAAAAGTTATCTTATTGAAAAATAGGATTTAAAACTTTAAAAATGGATTATTATTTTTCCCATCAGGCACAGAACCAAAGGTAAAGTCTTAACTGAGATGTACTTACTAACCTGTTAACTAGAACTATGCTAGCAGCTCAGAAAATCTGTTTGCAGAAGTCTGGGGCTTCACAAATGGAACCCACTATTTAAACAGCCATCCACTCCCAAATCTTCCCCTTTTTTTGGCCAGGGTGCGGCTCTGGGGGTGGAACCCATAGTCAAACACATGTTAGGCACACACTGTGCCACTGATCTCTATGGCCAGCCCCTGATTCCCAAATCTTGTTTTTAAATTTGAAATCCCCTAAATCATCCAATCAGAGTATATGGTAACAGTAAGGACCTCCTATTGTAATTTTATGGTATTAGCCTGTTTTGGAGTTGTTGTTGTTGTTGCTGTAGGAAGATATATGTTAGCAGAGAATGTTAGATGTTGCTGAAGATGTGAGGAAATGAGATTGCTAAACAGCAGCTAGGGTGATTTAGTTAGATATGAGGAAGAATTTCTCAACAGGAGAGTGAAATCTCCTCTGTGGGGGTGCTTTGAAAGTTGCATGTTTTTTGAAATGGTGTGTGGCAAAGCCTGGGTGCAGAGCCAGGTCTCTTTATTGTTGTTGTTTTGTTTATTTGTACCAGGGATTCAATCCAAAGGTGCTTTACCACTGAGCTCCATCCCTAGCTATTTTATTTTATTTTTTAATTTAGAGACATGGTCTCACTAAATTGCTGAGGCTGCACTAGAACTTGTGATCCTCCTGTCTCGGCCTGTCCTGTTGCTGCTAGATGTCAGGATGCCAGCAAGCTCTGTAGCCAGGCCCCTTCTGGGAGAGGATAGTTGCAAATGATTGCATTAGTTACTGTACATGATCTATGAATGGGATCTTCTCCTTACCTAATCCAATGACTACCATTCAGCACTTAGACCTGGTACTACCTGCTACCTTCCATACCTGAGAAGATTCTTTTCAAGATTGCATTAACATTTAAACTCATGGTTCAAAACCTATGAATAGAGCCAATCAGCCGGCATATGAGGGGAAATCATATCTCTGAGGTTTAAGCCATCTGATTTGCACATTGCAAAAGTCACTTTGTGTTTTTTTTTTTTTTTTTGATTCCTAATTATGACAGCAATTAGCTCTGCAGCAATGCATTCATTCCAAACAGCAGGCATGGAGAACAATAATCTTATTTACCCTAAACTGGAGAGAGTGTACCTAGCTTTGTCCCCTCCACAGCTTAATCTAAATACTCTGCTAGGTGTCATCCCACACAATAGAGTGTGACTGAACCTCTCCCAAAGGCTCTCCCTCACCTAGTTAATCCAGTTGTCATCAAAAACCTCTGCAAGGTCAAGGAAAGACAGGTAATAGGCCTTTTCAAACTTAATAAGGTGGCACATTTTACTTACATTCATTTAAAAGAGAGAACACTTGGATATGTGAATACTTTGTAAAGAGAAGTTAGTTTAATCTATTAAAATGATCACAGGGAAAATAATAAAACTCCTTTGGACGGGTCTCAACAATTAATGGAATAGAAAGGTACTGTTGTAAATAGCTCTTTCACAGTAATGGGGAAAAAGCAAATTATCAAATGGACAAGTTATTTACGTTTGAAATAAACTGCATCTCACACTGGGAAATTGGGTTACAGGCAATTTTGCATTACAACATGAACATGTCATTAGTTTTAATTTTCCACAACAAAGATTTTAGGGTAATTTGCTTTCATTAGAATAGTTTCTCTTCTACAACATTATCATTCAACACCTCTCTCATTACCATTAGTTACTTTTTTTCCTTCTTTTTTCTTAATTTGTAAGAATAACCTCGGTATTTTTTTTTTTAAGGACATAAACATTATGGTGAAGTTTTTATTGCAGACAGCAAGAACCAAGACAGTGGGTGAGCACTGCAAACCTAGCATAACTGTTGAACAGCACCAAACATTTCAATACCGTGAAGGCATCCTACCCTCACTGGATATGCCTTAGTGTTTTAGGGTGCTAAGTATACACAGTATACTTCTCCACTGTAAAAATGTAGGTTACTATAGAGGAAGAACAATAATCAGTTATACATTAACCCTAAAAGGTCATTTCTTGTAGCAAATGCAAGGTCTATTGATCAAGTAACATTTGTCAGTAGAAATGAGTCTCTCGTTACTGAGTGAAGCTTGGGAAGGGGACCATTGCCCAGCAGGGCATCAAGAAATGTGCCAATCATCCATGTGTTTAGGATGATTTCAATATTGTCCATCTTCATTCTTTATGTAATGTACTGACTTTTCAGTTAATCAAACCCTGAAGCTACATTCCTTTGTTAACTTACTATGCTGCACATCTGAACAATGATTAATCAATCACCTAACACGTTAACTACAAGATAAGAAAATATTAAAAGAAAATGAATGACGTATTCACTTGTATTACAAAATTGTCTGTAAACTAGTTTCCCAGCATGAGCTGTGGGTTTATTTTCAAACTTAAATAAGTTTCCTATGTTAACCTTATCTTCCGGGTACTTCCTGCAAACTTCATATATTATGCAATCAAGTCCATAAATATAGGTAGAAGTTAACTTGAATGGCTGAAACGGAGTTAACTACACACATGTAGTTAAACCTTTATCACCATTTCTGTCATAAACCTCTCCCTTTTCTTTAGGAGATTGACCAAGCCATCATAAAAATGTATTATTGCCTGTATCTTTGCGAAACACAAGTTCCTAAGAAGTGACTTGCCTTCTTAAACATACTGGATTTGAGCTTAGAGTCCCTGAACAGGACAACATGGATGCTGCTAGATGTCAGAATGGTCAGTGTGTTTTTATACCGAGTGTCACAGGGTTGAGGTGGCACTAGTACTAGTGACTCCCTCCTTATTTTTCAAAATTCAGTAACATTAACACAGTATGACTCCCAACAATGACATATCCCTGGAGGCATACACTTCAACACAGTTAGCTACATTACCAAATAAATAAGGAAAAGTGTAGACAGTGCTGTCTGAGGGGAAATGATAATTGTTAGTCAAATATTTGTAATAGGAGAGAGAGAGATTTTCTATAGATATAATCAGCCAAATATAATTGAATAGGAAAATTAAAAGGATCAGATCCCCTAACTTGACCTTTTAAAAATTTCTACTGCAGGCATCACACTGACAATTCTGTTGACTTATGTTTAGAAGCTACTGGTAGCAGCATTCCATCTTGTGGAATGTTCGCAGTGTATTAAGAAACTAAGCCAGGTATCATGGCTCATGCCTGTAATCCCAGAGACTCAGGAGGCTGAGGCAGGGGAATCTCAAGTTTGAGGCCAGTTTCAGCAATTTAGCGAGACAATTCAGTGAGACCCTGTTCCAAAATTTAAAAAAAGACCAGGAGGCTGGGGTCGTGGCTCAGTGGTAGAGCACTTGCCTAGCATGTGTGAGGCACTGGGTTCGATCCTCAGCACCACATATAAATAAATAAATAAAGGTATTTTTAAAAAATGACTAGGGATGTAGCTCAATAGTAAAGCAACCCTGGGTTCAACCCCCAGTGTAAAAAAAAGAAAAGAAACTTACTTAATGTAAGTTTCTAACATTTTTTCAATGAGTAGACCAAGGCCCGTCTGTCATTGACTGAACTCCCTCTAGAAATATGATTTTTTTTTTTTTTTGCAGTATTAGGGATTGAACCACGGAACTACACCCCCAGTCTTTTACTTATTTTATTTTATTTGGAGACAGGTTCTTGCTAAATTGCCCAGGGTGGCCTTGAATTTGTGATCTCTCTGCCTCAGTTTCCCCAGTCACTGAGATTATGGGCATTCCCCACCACTTCTAGCTGAGATTATCTTTGATTACCTCTTACTTTCTATGATCCTATTCTAGAAGCCTGAGGGTTGTGCTATTGAACAAACAAACAAAAACAAAAACAAAAAAAACATGATGCTAATTCTCTGGGGCCCTTCTTAGAGATTTCTTCCATCATGAAGTCTTCCTGGACTACCATGCCTAGATAATGCTCTGCCTTCCGGGTTTCCTAGTATCTTATATCTAAACTTTTAACAATTTGGTCCCCTTTGAATCCACAGTACTCTTTAATATAGTTTAGATCGATTAGTAGGTGCTCTGAAAATGTTTATTATTGGTTTCTTTTACTTCTAAAATCAAATGGGGTTCTGTCAAAACTGATGAATCTTTTGGTTGTTTCAGACAAATTCCATGAATCCCAGTTTATCTCCTTAGTACAGGTAGCAAGAAACTTGTGAAGCTAGGCTAATTTGGGCATGAAATTGCCAATGGGTGATACCACCATTTATATCTCAGCTGGGGGCTTAGCTCAGTAGAGTGCCACTTAGCATATGCAAGGCCCTAAATTTGAGCCCTACCCCCCACCTTCCCCCCCACCCAAACCCCCCAAAAAAGAGGAGGAGAAAAATAATATCTTAGTTATTCTCTTGGGACACAGGTAGCAACCCCTTTCCCTATCTGCTATTTATGTCACTCCAACCTCTGTACCCTCTCCAGAGGTGAAGTGCTAATGACTGTGTGTTTGCCATTCTAGACCAGATATCTCACCTACAAAATTTACATAAATGGCCTCATGAAATGTGCATTACTCAGCAATTTTTTTTTAACTTATTGGGCATTTAGAGATCTTCACATATCAATAAAAGATATTTCTACTTTATTTTGTTAAAGTTGCTGGTGAGTGTTCCATGATGTGGATACACTAAAGTTACTGCTACAGATTTTTCATTATTATAAATAATGCACCCAGTGGCTTGGGAGGCTGAGGCAGGAGGATGGCAACTCAGCAAGACCCTGTTTCTAAATAAAATATAAAAAGGGCTGGGGATGTAGCTCAGTGGTTATGTGGCCCTGGGTTCAATTCCTGGTACCAACAAATAAACACACACAAACCAAACTACAATAAACCTCATGGTAAATATCTTTGTGTACGTTTAAGGAATTCTAAGGAATTATTTCCTAAAAGTAGAATTTCAAAGTGTGTGAAGATTTTACACATTGATAGATTCTTTAGATTGCCCTCTGTACAGATATATATTTTATTTTATTTTTTTTTAAATATTTATTTATTTATTTTTAGTACTCGGTAGACACAACATCTTTGTTGGTATGTGGTGCTGAGGATCGAACCCGGGGGCCGCACGCGTGCCAGGCGAGTGCCCTACCGCTTGAGCCACATCCCCAGCCCCATTTTATTTTTTTTTTTTGAGAGAGAGAATTTTAATATTTATTTATTTATTTTTTTTAAAGATAGAGTGAGAGAGGGAGGGAGAGAGAGAGAGAGAGAGAATTTTTAATATTTATTTTTTAGTTCTCGGCGGACACAACATCTTTGTTTGTATGTGGTGCTGAGGATCGAACCCGGGCCGCACGCATGCCAGGCGAGCGCGCTACCGCTTGAGCCACATCCCCAGCCCTTAATATTTATTTTTTAGTTATGGGCGGGCACAGCATCTTTGTATGTGGTGCTGAGGATCGAACCTGGGCCGCACGCATGCCAGGCGAGCGCGCTACCGCTTGAGCCACATCCCCAGCCCCCAGATATATATTTTATAAAGTCCACACAAGGTTTTATTTTTACTAACATGAGACCTCCAGTTTCCCCAATCTCACATTTTTGCATATCAGTTAAAGTGAAAGCTATTATTTCATTGCATTTAAATTTGAATTTCCTTGATTCTAGGGAGGTTAGGAATGTTTTCATATGTTTATTGGCTACTTGTTTTTCTTCTTTTGTAAATTACTTCTTTACCACCATTGTCTGATTTTTTTAAATTGTGTTCTCTGTCTCTTTTGAGATGGAGATTTTTATTATTATTTTAATTGTCACATAACAATTGTCTATATTAACTGGGATATTCTCTCTTTCTCACTGGGAATTAAACCCAGGAGCATTTTACCAATGAGCTACATCCCCAGTCCTTTTTTTTAATTTTGAGACAGGGTCTCACTAAGTTATTGATCATCTCACTAAGCTGCTGAGGCTGGCCTTGAACTTGAGGTCCTTTCTGCCTCAACTTTTTGAGTTGCTGGATTGCAGGTTGCACTGGCACAATGTTTGATGTTGGGATGTTACCCAGGGACACAGCAGTTTTTTGGCTTGTTTTTTTTGAAATGAAAAAGCAAAACCTAATTAAGGCTATATTAAGGTAAAACTGAGGGGCTGGGGATGTGGCTCAAGCAGTAGCGCGCTCGCCTGGCATGTGTGCGGCCCGGGTTCGATCCTCAGCACCACATACAAACAAAGATGTTGTGTCCGCTGAGAACTAAAATAAATAAATATTAAAAAAAAAGGGTAAAACTGAAATTTCAGTGGTCCATTTCTTATTACTACACCTATCTCTACCATATTTGCCTTTTTAAAAAAGTGCATTTTACAAATACCCAAAACTGAACCCTCGGATACTGATCACCCAGCTTCAGCCACTATTAATCCTTGGCCCGTCTTCTTTTATTCATATCTTCATTCCATGCTCACGTCTCTGGGTTATTTTGAAGCAAATCTCAAATGTCACACTAGTTTTTACTTAAATATTTCCTAATGCTTTCAAAAGACGTGATTGCAATAATGTCCTTGCTGATGTTTTAGTTTAAAGCTCAGGGAACTGTGTGTGTGTGCACATAGATCCAGACCTGAATTCTACTCATTTACCATGCTTCCTGGAGGAGTCTGAGCTGGAGAAGCAAAGATGAAAGCTACATGGAAGTGTAACAAAAAATCAAGGTGCTGAGAGTGGTGACAATGGTGATTTCATCCAAACCATCAGAGTACAGGACAGAGAAACAGTGGGCCCAGAAAGTAGAGGAAAGGGATGTGTTTTAACTGAGATGCGATTGCTTTTGTGGGTTGGCAATGGGTTCTCTTTGGCTGACCTCCACAGTCTTCTACAAATACAAATCTGTGAAGAGGAGTCCTACACAGCAGGAACTGACTCAGTTTTTTTAAAAAAACACCAATTCTTTTGGAAAATAACTAGGGTTCCTAGATAATCGCATTAATCCATTAATCCCTTCTTGGGGTGGTACCCCCAATGACCTCATTTTCTGAAGTAAATGAAACAGTTCCCCAACTTTTATTCTTTTTCTTATTTATTTTTTCCCTTCCTCCTTTGTTTGTTTGTTTATAGTACAAGGGATGGAACCCAGTGGTGCTTTACCACTGAGCCACGTTGCTGACCCTCTTCCTTTTTTTATTAAAATTTTTATTCTGAAACAAAGTCTTGCTAAATTGCTTAGGTCTCTGCCAAATTGCTGAGTCTGGCCTCAAACTTGTAATCCTCCTGTCTCAGCCCCTCAAATTGCTGGGATTACAAGTGTGTGCCACCGCACTGACACTAAAATCCTTTATAAAGAAAAAGTTCCAAAACAATTTTTTGTCATTTATGAATTTACATATTAAAAAACTGCAGGCCAGTTTTTTTTTTTTTTTTAATAGAATGTTCATCCATTTGGGTTTGTCTAATCTTTTCTCATGATTAGATTCAGGTTATGCATTTTTGGAACAAACACAGTACAAATGAAGTTATGCCCTTCTCTATTCATATCAGGAAACATATCATGTCCATTCTTGTTAATGGTGATGTTGATTTTCATCATTTAAGTAAGGGAGTTTCTGTCAGGCTGTCCTATTGGTAAGTTACTGCTTTCCCATTATAATAAATACCTCATTTGTAGGGAAAGACACTGAGTCTGTGTAAATAGCCTTTTCCTCTTCAGAATATCACTCAGTTGTTTCTATTGATTTACTGAATCCATAAACACTATGATGGTTGCTAAGTGGTGATTTTTTCCAACCCTAGTATTTCTTTCACATTTTAAAAGATGTATTAGTTCATTTTCTGCTGGTGTAACACAATACCTAAGATGGGTACTTTTTTTTTTTAAGAAAAAAAGGGATTCTGGGCATAGCTCCATGGTATGTCCCATGCACTCGTAAGGTCCTGTGTCCAGTCTCCATCATCAGAACAAGGAATAAAAAGAAAAGAGGTTTATTTAGCCCACAGCTCTAGAGGTCTAAGAATATGGCACCAGTGTCTGCTTGGCTCTGGTGAGGACCTGTTGGCTATATCACAACATGGCTGATGGCATCATGGCAGGAGCATGTGAGAGAAAGGAAAAAAGGAAGGTGGGTGGGCAGAGCATGGAGACAAGAAACTAGAGATTCAGGGGATTGACTCAGTTTTTTAAAAACAACCAACTCTTTTGGAAATTAACTAGGATTCCTAGGTAATTACATTAATCCCTTCTTGGGGTGGTACCCCTAAAGACCTAACTGCTTTTCACTAGGCTCCACCTCTTAAAGGTTCCACCACCTTCTACCATCACTGCACTGAGGATCAAGCTACCAGCACATGAGCCCTTGGGGTACACAGTGAAACTATAACTAAGCTATAGCAGCTGGGATTCTATTGTGTGTGTGTGTGTGTGTGATGCTGAGAAGTGAACCTTTGCCCTTGTGCATGCTAAGTAAGTGCTCTACCACTAAGCTATGCCCCCAGCCCAAACTTTTATTTTTAATTTTACCATTTATATCAATTTTTAATAAAATTGAGTTCATAGAACACTGATTGCCTATTTTGTGTAGAAGAGTGTTCTAGGAAGCATCATGAGGGACACAAAGACCATTTGTTTCCTACAAAGGCATGATTTGTTGGGGGAGATGACATAAGGCACACTGTAGGAAGTGCTTTATTGGGGTTAAAAAGCTAATGCAAAGGATAACAAGGTCATTCTCACAAGCAAATATATAGTGACCCTGGGAGAAAGGTGGGATTTTTAGCTTGTCTTTGTGTATTGTTGAGTAATGCCCCCCTCATCTGTGGGGGATACATTCCAAGACTCCCAGTGGCTGCCTGAAATTACAGATAATACTTCATATTAGATATGCTATGTTTTCCCCTATACACACATACCTCTGATATACTTTCATTTATAACTTAGGCACACAAAGATTAATAATAATAATTTGCACTAAAATAGATCAATTATAACAACATACTGTAATAAAAATTATGAGAATATGGTCTGTCTTGAACTACTTTATTGTACTTTTCCCTTTTCACTTAGTGGAAATGCTTGCGAAGGCTTTTCTTTGTCATATCCAAATTGCCCGCATCACTCCTCTTGCACTTTGGGACTGTTATTAAGTAAAATAAAGGTTACCTGAACACCAGCAATGTAATACCAAGACAGTAGATATGATAACCAAGACAGCTACTTAGTGACTAATGGGAGGGTACTGTATCCAGCACACATACCATGGAAGAAGGAATGATTTGTATCCCAGGAAGAACTGGGCTGGTTTGTGCAGGATTTCATCATGCTACTGAGGATAGAGCAGAGTTTAAAATTTGAGTTCTTTATTTTTGGAATTTTCCATTTAATATCTTTGGGTCACAATTAACCATAGGTAACTGAAACTGCAGAGAAGTGAAGAAGGGGCACTAATGTATAAGTGGTCAATGAAAGGTATTATATTGGAAAAAACAGCAAGGGCTTCTGGGAAAATTCCAACAATCTCTATGGATAGAACCTGAAGTTCACGGGGAAAGAGAAAGAGAGGGATAATGAGATGCAACTTGGAAAAGTCAGCACAAGGTCCTAAACTGAGGAGTTTGGCCTTAATTCCACCCACGGAGAGAAGTAAAGAAACATATTTGATAAAGGGTGTTCCACTTCTCCGATGATGCTGAGGGTAGGGCTGTATCTTATTTGTCTTTGTATTTTCTTTCTTTATTTCATTTTACTTTCTGGTACCAGGGATTGAACCCAGGGGTGCTTAACTACTGAGTGACATCCCCAGCCCTTTTTATATTTTATTTAGAGACAGGGTCTCACTAAGTTGCTTAGAGCCTTGCTAAGTTATTCAGGCTGGCCTTGAACTCATGATCCTCCTGCCTCAGCCTCCAGAGCTGCTGGGATTACAGATGTGCATCACAGCACCTGGCTCATCTTTGTCTTTTCAAGACCTGTGCCATATTTTAAATTAAAAAAAAAAAAAAAAGTTTAGTTGTAGATGGACACAATACCTTATTTTATTTGTTTATTTTTACGCGGTATTGAGAATCAAAGCCAGTACCTCACACATGCTAGGCAAGCACTCTACCACTGTGCTACAACCACAGCCCCTATAGTTTGAATCTTGAATGTTTCTCAAAATCCCATGTCCTCAATCTGTGGCACAATTAGGAGGTGGTGGAACCTCCAGGAGGTGGAGCTTTGTGGAGGGAAATTAGGTTTTGGGTGATGCCATTGAAGGATATACTGGAACCCCAGCTCCTCCTCTTCCTCTCTTAGCTTCCCAGCCCCCATGGGGTAAGCAGTCCTGCTCTACCCCATGCTACTGCCACAGTGTACTGTGCCATCACAGGCCCAAAGCAACAGGGTCAAGTGACCAGGGACTGAAATCTCTGAAACCATGAGCCAAAATTAATAAACAAAACTTTTCTCCTTTATTTTTCATTTTCATTTTTTTTCAGTACTGGGGAAACCAACCCAGAGACGCCCTACCTCTAAGCTGTAAGATCTCACTAATTTGTTCAGAGTGGCCTCAATCTTTCAATTCTCCTGCCTCAGCCTCCTGAGTATCTGGATTATAGATGAGCACTACCATGCCAGGCCTTTTCCTCTTTTTAAGTAGATTGTCTCAGGTATTTTGTTATAGTAAAGGAAAGCTGGCCGACACAACTTACAACAGCACTTAGCACATAGAGGGTATTCAGTAAATGTTTGTAGACACCAATGTGCCAGATGATTTAGAATAAAGACTGGAAAATCTGTGTTTTGAATTGAGGTCAGGATGGTGGGAGTGGAAGGTCTGTCCTCGAAAACTAGTTCTCTATTGAATTTTTTACAGAAAATGTATTAAATATCAAGATCTCAGAATACTACCATCACCCCCATTTAAATTTTTAAATTCTTAGTAACAAAATATATGAATTATCTGTGAACAAGTTTTGATGGCTGGGAAGGAGAACAAGGCTCTTAGAAGATTATATGGGCATTCCATTAGAAACTATTTCATACCATCTCTTTTTTGTGAATATTTTAGAGTTTAATTTAGGCAGCTCTTTAAAGATGCATACAGACTTTAGCTTTAAAGTCAATTCATTTTATGAAAACACTGTATTTAACATGAGAAACAAAGCAATATGATAAAATGAGATGCCCAAAATAACTCAGTAAAAAATCATTAGAGGAAGTCTTGTTGAACACTGAGGAAATGAATGAAAGCAAATTTATATGTATATTTTGAATATTTTGAATATTCCCTAGGCTATCTTCAAACACTCCTTTGTAATATCTCTTCAGCTTCTATATTCTGCAGTGAATCCTGGAAATCTAGCAGCTTTGTTATAAAGTTTACATATTTTCCCAGTATTGGATGCTGGGAAATTGTGACTCTCCTTGCTGGTTCCAAATAGAAAATCATTTGATCATCACTGACAATTCCAATGGACTCTTAACTGTAAAAAAGGTAATATTCATGTTTTTATTAAAAATATTTATTCTGATTTTAAACACAACAACTAGCAATGTTAAAAAAAAAAAAAAAAACTTAGCAAACACTAAAAAGTACAAAGGAAGGAACAACTACCCATAATTTGACATTCCAATGATAGCTACCAAAATACATTCTTGTTTTCTATTTTCTTCATCTTTGTGGGTGCATGTTTATAAAACTTCTGTCTTTCACTTCATATATCATATATATTCTTCCCATGTCATTAAGTATTTCTTAATAATGCAATTTTTGGCAGCAGAACAGTAGCCATAGTATGTATTATTTAACTACTCCCCTATTGTTGGATACCTAGATTATTTCCAATTTCATATATAAACATATATTTATATATTTCCTAGAAAGAGAATTATCTATCATTTTCAAGATTATTTATATCTTTTTTTTCATACTTATTGTCCAGTTGTCCTCCACAAAAACTGTACAAACGGACACAACCAATAATAATGTATAGAATTAAAAGCATGAAGAATTGACATTGGAGCTAGCACTATTTTCACACATTTCATGTATAAATCAATGCCTGAAAGGATATTTCCTTGTGACCCAGGCACAGTTCCTTGGGGTATTCACTGCCTGTACCCCACAGCCTACTGCCATTACTGTTTGTCATAACAGGAATAGCAATTGGCTCAAAACACTGATCATTATGATGCTGATGATGTGGCCTCCCTAAGGTTCTAAATGATTGTTTGGTATAACTGCTCAGTACAGGATTTTTCTTTTAACCTTTCCTATCATGTTGAGAGTCAGAATTCAAATTCTGTACAGTTTAAGCTTCATTATGCCTGGCCTATAACTTGGCTCAAGGTATCTGAATTTATGTCAGTTTTATCTGCTTATTATACTAACGAGGTGGAGAAAGCAATCCCAGTGCCCCCAAAAGGTAAAACTCTACTGGTTTTGTATATTACTAGAGTTTTAAAATTAGGTTAGATCAATTATGGTACATTTAGGAATAAGTGTACAGTGGGAGCTTTATGAAATATTTCATGAATAACAAATTGGAATACAAAGTTAAGTATAAAATTTACTTAAGAACTAAGGGTCAGGTTGGGGATATAGCTCAGCTGGTAGAGTGCTTGCCTTGCATGCACAAGGCCCTGGGTTTGATCCCCCAGCACCACAAAAAAAAAAAAAAAAAGGAATTAAGGATAGCAGACAATACAAAAATAGAATATTAAGTTATTTTCTAATTTAGGCCTCATTTTAGTTTATTAAAAAATGAAGTATAGGGGCTGGGGATGTGGCTCAAGCGGTAGCGCGCTCGCCTGGCATGCGTGCGGCCCGGGTTCCATCCTCAGCACCACATACAGACAGATGTTGTGTCCGCCAAATACTAAAAAATAAAAAAATAAAATAAAATGAAGTATATTAAATTAAGTATTTAAAATTACATGTTACATTTTGATCACAAAGGAAATGAAAAGAGCAGCTTTTCTCCTATCTTCATCTTCTGAATCAAAATGGTTGAATTCTGACTAATCTCAATTGCAGGTTCTATTTATTGTGTTATTTTCTCAATTACTTTTGTTTCATGTGTGGTTTCCAGTGGCTATTATTATTATTATTATTTTGGTTGTTGTCTTTTTTTGGTACCTGGGATTGAAGCCAGGGGCACTTAACCACTGAGTCACTTTTCTAGTTCTTTTTATTTTTTATTTTTTTAATTGAGACTGAGTTTCACTAAATTGCTTCAGGTCTTGCTAATTTGCTGAGGCTGGCTTTGAACTTGTGATCTTCCTGCCACGGCCTCCCAAGTTTCTGGGATCATGGGGATGTAATACCACGGCCAGCTTTGAGTGTTTGTTATTAATGAAAAAAATTAAAAAGATTAAAGATGTAAAATGTTTTAGAGGACAGTAATTATCTACTACATTTCCTCTGATTCAGATTCTTACAGGGGATGACAGTCAAGGCATGTAAAATTCACTTTTAGTTCCAGAGAAGAGTCTACTTCCTTATCAAAAATTGCTTTTGTTTTTTCGGTGGCTCAGTATCACTGTGTAATTTGATTCTATGTACAGAAATGGAATTTTCTGTGCATATTCTCTCCAAGTGAATGAAATTTAGTAGGCTGTGATATTCCAGATCTCTTAACTTCAAGCTCTCCCTGATGTTTGATAAACATCAGGGAGACTATTGAAAATTCTTTTACGGTGTCTTGGTGTGAACATTGTCCTGGTGCTAGTTTCAAGCTTGCCTCATCTCATCATTCAGAAGCTACTTATCTATTTTTTTCCACTGCCTCCTTCAAGTCCACCCCCCCATCCCGCCCCCATGGCTGGATGCCTGTCCAGCCCCCACACATTCAGGCACATTTATTCCCGTAAAGATAGTGACACTTATGGTTTATTCTAAGACTAAATCTGTGTTGCCCAGCGAGTGACTAAGGACTTAAGCATGCACACTGCTTCTTCGCTTACCCTCCCACCTAACTTGACTACTCAACGTTTTTATTTCTTTCCCTCAGAATCCCCTCTTTTGGCACAATTCAGTTAACACACTACTGCCAGGCCACTAATTGATTTCTGAAACCTGACATTTGTTTTTTGTTTTCTCCCATCTTCCCTAATGGTACAGCACTACTAAGTAGGAAGGAATGCAAAGAACTAGAAAGTTCAAAGTAATTGAGGATCTGTCCATTCACACTGTCTGGCTTTGCGCCAATGGAGAACCTGGAACATTTGAAAAATATTTATCAAGTTTTAACCCTTTTTTGCTAAGTTGGTGAAACAGGTTTGCAGCTGTAGCATTTCTGTTAAGAGCAATAGCAAGGAAGCTTGGTTGAACATGTTCTTTATATGTCCAGAACCGCATGGCAAATGTCTCAGAAAAGGATTACTTTCCAATTTCCGTACTATTGTACAGGGCTAAGCTAGTTATTTTCTGTGAGATTGCAGAGCCTGGGTATTTCAGAGAAACCATTACTTAAAAGTGGCAACCCTATTTTATGAATTTTTATGCCAGAAATGAAATTAAATGAATGTTACTATATTTGAGCAAAAAAAAAAGAATACATTTCAATTTTTAATACATGTAAATGCATTAGCTATGCAAACCTAACCACAGCCAGGTTTATATCTATTCATTAAGAAAAGTGGAAATGTAAAAAAAAATTAACAAGATTATAAAATATGGTTATTAAAAGCTTATCAAATAATCAAGTGGGGTTTTTCTGTTTTGTTTTGTTTTGGAATTGAAAACTTTTGTGAATGAAAGCATGCAAAAAAATGGCGTGATATTTAGAAATATTTCCAGTAAAATAGTGGATCTTATTGTAGTTAAAACTTGGGGGAAAATAACAGGCCACTGATGCGCTGGTGAAAAGACTCTTAAGGGGAAAAGTCTAGGTAGATTTAAAAGCAAATTAAAATACAGATAGATATATAGTTGAAGTAACTGTGTTAGATTCAGCTTCAAGTTAAAAGAGCACCAAATTCTTTTAAGAATTGTCTGTCACATGATCAGATTTGATCATACTATCATCCTAACTGATCATACTATCAGCATTAACTAAAATTTTTCAAAGATCAATTTTAAAACTGTATTAAATCCCATATCACTTCTATCACCTGTTTTTAAACCATTTAATTACATGATTGGGTTTAACATAAGAGGAAAATAGGACAGCTTTTTAAAGATGAAGGTAGACAGCATAAAATTACTTAGAAAAAATTTTTGCAAAAACACTTACCAAATAATACTTTGGTAGCATGAAAGTAGTCATGAGCCATTCTCTTAAAGCAGCGATCACTGCTATAAAGATGAATCATGTGCTAACAGGAAGGGGGGAAGGAAAAGAGAAAAAAAAATTAGTTTACAGTGTAATTTTATCTTTTCCAAAATAAATACCTAATATTTATATACATATTAATTTATCTGCATATTTTAAATGGATCCCTGCTTTTGATAGAGACACTCTTTGAACTTTTTTCTAAGAACTTTTGAAAAAGCTGTTTAACTGTGAAGTGGTGAGTAGGCTGTTGTATTTGTACAATTCTCTAATGGTATAGTGTGCTGTCAACATATGTACATATGTAGTAATATTACAGGCATTTTTATTGCAGTTTATTGTTCCGGCTTCCCAATAAGCCAGATAAAATCATGTACAAGAACATTAAGGATTAAGGGAAGTGGTTTCCTTTGGTGATTGCTGGCAAAAATTCACCCTCCCATTATAACAATGTAGTAAATGGACGGTAATATATTTGGCTATTACTTTCCTAAAAAATTTGGATTCCCAGTTTTCAGAGCTGCTTCGTGCCTAACGTTTGAGGCTTCTTTGGTTGTCCTTTCGTAGGAAAAGGTGCCACGGTATTAGGTAAATTTGCTGTTTCTGTTCTGTAAATATTAAACTCCCTCCCCCCACCCCAGACATACAGTGCTAGCAAAAATAAGTCAAAGATGTAATGTCTATTTAAACACACATTTGAGCTAGTTGTTAGCGCTTAAATTAGAGTCCAGGCTTTGGCTAGAATCAACATAGTTTAAATATTAAAAACCTCAAAATTCATATGGCCCACCCCCGCCTGCTCTCTACACAGGAATAAGAGGTAGAAATGTGTGTGAAAACTACTTCCAGCTATTTAAATACTGAAGTGGCAGCGGGGGTTGGGGGTAGGCTTGTATGCAAGGACTTTAAAAAATGCTTGTCACTACACCTTTTACTCAGGACATACCGAATTTGCTTTGCGAAATAGATAGCCTTACGGATAAAGAGACAAGAGCGGTTTCAAAAATTTATCATACCGCCCCTAGTTTTTTGTTAAAGAAAAGTACATTTTTGTATATTTAAAAATACATACTCATTAAACAAGTCGCTGAAAACCTGAGCGCCCCCACCTAACTGCTTTCTGGATTTCAGTTTTTTGAGTTTCAGGTCCTTGCACAACACCTAAGACGTGCAATACTCTTTTTCTGCCTAATCCTGGCAGAGAACAGTCCGTAGAGATCTCCCTCCGCGTCTCCACCCTAATTCCCCCTCTTCCTAGATTCCACCCGCTCCTCTCCTTTCCTCCGCCCCCGGCTCCGCCAGCTCAATCTGTCAGAGAAGTTGTGTACAAACTGCGCGGCCGCCCTGCGCGCGAAGCTCGTGGCCCAAGGGGTGCGGTCGGCCCGGTGGAGGCGGGGCCCTGGGTGAATTTCTCTCTTTTCATAGGCTGGCCGATCCGGCCCGGCCGGCAACGGAGTCTTAGGATTCGCGGCAGCGCTGTCAGTCAGACTTGCAGAACCCGCCTACCCGGAGTTGGGTGAAATAGAGGCGGGCGTCAAGTGTCAGTAGTCGCGGGGCAGGTACGCGCGCTCGCAGCTCGCTCTTGGAGATCGGCGGTGGCGGGAGCGGGCTCCAGCGAGTGAGAGAGCGCGGTGGGGCGGGGCGGGAGAAAGTGGCTGCCTGGAGGACATTGGCGTTTACGCGTGGCAGAGCGGAAGAGTTTTGCTTTTCGTGTGCGCCTTCGAAAACGGTGCCTGCTGTTGACGAGGGGTCTGTCCGGAGCCTCCCCTCCTCCGCCCGCGGCCCCGCGCCGAGCTCGCCGGCCCGAGCCAACGTGGGCCAGGTGGGAAACGCGCCTGACCCACGTACCGCAGCCGGAGCCGCTCCCCGAGTGCCCATGGCTACGCGGGTGCTGACCATGAGCGCCCGCCTGGGACCTGTGCCCCAGCCGCCGGCCCCGCAGGACGAGCCCGTGTTCGCGCAGCTCAAGCCGGTGCTGGGCGCCGCGAACCCAGCCCGCGATGCGGCGCTCTTCCCGGGCGAGGAGCTGAAGCACCCTCACCACCACCCACAGGCGCAGCCAGCGCCCCCGCAGCCCCCGCAGCCGGCGCCGCCTCCCGCCGTCGGCCCGCGGCTGCCTCCAGAGGAGCTGGTCCAGGTAGGAAGAGCCGCTCCCCTCCCTCCGCCTCCTTCCCGGGGTTCGGGCGTGTCCCGCTGCTGCGACGCGCAGGCGACAGGGGCCGCTCCAGGCTGGGGCTTGCGTCGGGGCGCACCAGGAGTTGGTGGTGGGGTGGGCAGCCCCTTTCTGCCCCTGTAGCCTGGGCACAGCATTACGTAGGGAGTAAATGGGGGACCTGGGAGAGGGGAGTCCGAGATGAATCTCCCCTGGCCCTGGCGGGTCAGCCGGGAAGAGGTTAAAGAGGGAATTGGGTGCTCTCGCGCACCTTGTTTTTCTTACGTGTGGTGGATGAAACCTTGTACCTCACGCTCCACTTTACTTAAATTACTCCTTCACCTTTACCCCTCCCACCCGATGCCTTGGAGGTCCACCTCTCCTCGTCTGGGGTTAAGTAGGAACGCAGTTTGGGGTAAAGGTTCCTCGGGGTTTCAAACCTTGGGGCTCTCTCTTCTTGCTTTAGAAGCGATTGTGGGTGGCCGAGTTTGGAAAACAAGAGGATAACTAAGGTTGTATTGGAGCGCGTATTTTTCCCGAAAAAGAAAGAAAAAAAGCCGGGGGTGTTGTTTTCTACTTGTGCGCGTAAATTTCCTCCCGGAGCAGCGTTGAAAGCTGGCAGTTGGCTTTTACACTTGCCCAGCAGCCGAATTAGAGCAACCGCCTGTTTCTTTCGCCCACGCAGGGAGTCATATAGCCCAGAAAAAACTTCACGGGACTTTTAGCTTGTCCCAAGGAAAAAAAAAAAAAAAATTGGAAACATACCCACAGGCAAACAGCTGGAAGAGCTAAAATCAGAAACCACTAACCGCCACCGGAGCGCAGTGCACGAAAGGGTTTAGTTCGGTTTATTTCAAGACGCTTCGTTTAATAACCCCTTGGTAGAGTGTGTATTTGCTACCCAGCGCCTTGCCTACTCTAGTGGTGGTGGTGGGGGTCAGTGTCGCGGTGATTTGAGAGGACAGTGGCATTTGTCAAAGATGTGATTCACATGACTACAGCGTTAATTTTTATTTTTAAATCGGGTCTATCCGGGGAATCCCGTTCTCATCCACACCGTATGATCCGAAAGATTTGGCGGTCCAAAATGAAATGCTTTTGAAATTTACTAGCAAAATATGACTGGGTTATTCACCCATTATGGTGCCGTGGTTAATAGTTATATGAACCATTCCACCTAATTGGGTTTTGTTTTTCTTTTGAAATTTCCTTTTCAATGTTAAAAATTAAAAGAGAATTTAAGCTTATGTTCTGCTAGGAGAGAAGATAGCTGTAAAAAGATTGAGGCGATTTGTCCTTGGGGGGGAAAAATCACCGATTGAGAACTATTTGGTTATTGGTTATTTCAATTTGTCTTTTTTACTTTTTTATTTTTATTTTTATTTTACTTAGGAGACACCGAGAGGATAAGGGATGACGGAGCTTTTTTTTTACAGAGTAGGGGGGAATGTAGCATTGACCCACTGAGAAGGACATGATAAATGTTTTGCTGATGACTGTGCTTCGACACAGCAGCCTCTCCCCACCCACGGGCTTCTTAGCACCAGTCTACCAAGGGAGTGATTTTCCCTTAGGTAATTAAAGATCTGTTTTAGATAGGGATATGAATAGGAACATTTCATTATCATATTAACCAATTACCGAATCTGCTGATTAAAATCAACATTTAGATCAAATGTTGAAGGTGAAATCTGTGACAGTGGATACTATGTTTTTCTTAAAACATTGTATTTTAAGTTTCCATTGAACAATAAATTAAAAAGCCACTGAAATAGCCAACGAATGTTTTATATTAGATATATTGGAAATGTCTAGTCAAGCAAAAAAGTTTTTTTTTTTTTTGCAGAGTTGATTTAAGGGTTTGCATAGTTTTTTGTTGTTTAAATAAAAGATGTAAAATATAACTATGTAGCATGGACAGAATTGAGGTAGCTAGGCAGTACTTTGATATAGTACTTTAATTGTAAACTGTAATGGTCAGGGAATCGGGTGATACTATTATTGCATCAGAAAGGAATATATTTCTGTTTCCTTTTTTTCTTGATTTGCCTCTTTCACTTTTTTTTTGAGCGATTTTACTAAAGACATTACAAAAACTTGTAAGCTTTAGTGTAAACCAGTAATTATACAATTGGCAAAACAAACCTGGTATGTTTATAAGCAATACTTATACTAGTATACTAGTAATAGAAGTTTGCCCTAGTATTTTACAGAGGGATCTTTGGTGTGTGTGTGTGTGGGGGGGGATAGTAGTAAGCACCATTTTGGTCCTTCCTGAGATGAATCAGGTGGATTATGCATGTTTGTTTCTTTTCTTTTTTAGACAAGATGTGAAATGGAGAAGTATCTGACACCTCAGCTTCCTCCAGTTCCAATTATTCCAGAGCATAAAAAGTATAGACGAGACAGTGCCTCAGTTGTAGACCAGTTCTTCACTGACAGTGAAGGGTTACCTTACAGCATCAACATGAACGTCTTCCTCCCTGACATCACTCACCTGAGAACTGGCCTCTACAAATCCCAGAGACCGTGCGTAACATACATCAAGACAGAACCTGTTACCATTTTCAGCCACCAAAGTGAAACGACTGCCCCTCCTCCTCCTCCGGCCCCAACCCAGGCCCTCCCTGAGTTCACCAGTATATTCAGCTCCCACCAGACCTCAGCTCCAGAGGTGAACAATATTTTCATCAAACAAGAACTTACTACACCAGATCTTCATCTTTCTGTCCCTCCCCAGCAGGGCCACCTGTACCAGCTACTGAATACACCGGATCTAGACATGCCCAGTTCTACAAACCAGACAGCAGTAATGGACACCCTTAATGTTTCTATGTCAGCCGCCATGGCAGGCCTTGACACACACACCTCTGCTGTTCCGCAGACTTCAATGAAACAATTCCAGGGCATGCCCCCTTGCACATACACTATGCCAAGTCAGTTTCTTCCACAGCAGGCCACTTACTTTCCCCCATCACCACCAAGCTCAGAGCCTGGAAGTCCCGATAGACAAGCAGAGATGCTCCAGAATTTAACCCCACCTCCATCCTATGCTGCTACAATCGCTTCCAAACTGGCAATTCACAATCCAAATTTACCTGCCACTCTGCCAGTTAATACGCAAAATATCCAACCTGTCAGATACAACAGAAGGAGTAACCCTGATTTGGAGAAACGCCGCATCCACTACTGCGATTATCCTGGTATGTGATCTTACTTGGTTGAAGCATTGAGAGAAAAAGAGAGAAAGAGTGTGTGTGTGTGTGTGTGTGTGTGTGTGTGTGTGTGTGTGTACACATATCCTTTTCATCCTTGGGCTTTAAATTTACATAGAAAAGTTCTACTTGACAGTTAAGAAAAAAAATCATATACATTTGTTATCTTCATATTCTATTTCTGTGCTTTACCTTGGTGTGTAACCAAGTAGTTTTCTATGGTGTATTTTATTTTATTATTTATTTATTCACTTAGTTTTGCAGTACTTGGGATTGAACTCTGGGGTGCTCTACCACTAAGTCACATCCCCAAGGCCCCTCTCTCCTTTTTCTAAAATTTTATTTTGAGATAGGGTTTTGCTTGAATTTCCCAGGCTGACCTCAAACTTGGGATCCTCCTGCCTCAGCCTCCCAAATTGCTGGGATTATAGGCATGTTTCATTGTGCCCAGCTTTATTTTCTGTATTAAAAAAAAAAAAATTGACTATACAACATTCTGGGAAAAAATTACCTTATGTACTTTTTTTCTATTAATTTTTTAAAAATTTCATTTAGGGTTATAGTATTAAAATCTAAATTAACTGCCCTGGAAAGAGTAGGGTAGGAGAAAATAATATGTTGGCTCAAAGGTACCTAACTTACTGCTGGTACAAGACTATATATGGGATACATTTAAGGATGGTTCTGATGGGCCATGCATCTCATTCAAGAATAAGCACATGCTAAAGTATAAATTCATGACAGTAATGAATGTATCTCCCAAGTTGCTGGTGTAAGCTAGTTTATGATTAATATGGGGCATAATTTATTGACTGGTGCATGATATGCCATGACATGCTAAATGAAAAAAAAAACAAGAAATGTTAGGAGTACAGAAAATTATAGTCATCTTGGATAATGGTTTAGCAATGTCAGCTATACAACCATTAAATTTTTTAAAAAAAACATACTATAGTAGCTATTAAATCACTAAAATGTGTATTGCTAGTAAAAATTACCTACTGGAATATAAACACAAGTTTTCCATTTGTCATTTACCTGTGTTCTTTCCTACTAAAGTGATACCAAAAAAATTACTTTATTTCTTTAATGAGGTAGTGGGGGAGGGCTCCTTGAGATTTAAAACTGAAGCTTCAAATATTTTATCTAGCATGAGAGAGTTCTTCTTTCAAGGCAGATTTTAAATACTGAATCATCAAATGTAAGGATTTCAAAAGGTCTCCAGAATGACAAGCTATTCTTCCTCTGCTCCTTTATTTTAGGTTGCACAAAAGTTTATACGAAGTCTTCTCATTTAAAAGCTCACCTGAGGACTCATACTGGTATGTAATTTTCTTGTTAATTCTTTAAGTTGTGTAAATAGTGTAAGTGGTATTCATCCTTTTAAAAGCCAACATGTGTTTGATCTCTTCTTTCTTCTGTCAACTTTTATTTTTTAATGGCCTACCTTTTCAGCACTAGCTTGGCTCAAAATTCAGTTCCATGAGGATGTCTGGTTCCAGGAAAGCTGATGCTCACTCACAAAGGCCTTGCCCTGTCACTTCCATAGAATTAATTACCCAAAAACATAAACAACAATGTTTACTAATGGGTTTTAAAACGTTTAATGGCAGCACTGTTCATGTCTTGAAGGAAAGAAATTTCTCTCTCCGTGGCAAATCAGTTTGCTTTAAATAAAGCCCTTTTAGACAATCAAAACTTTGCCATTTAGCATGTACAGCATTGCAGCTTAATACAAGGTCCTTGTTAGCTTAAAATATTTGTGTTGAGTGTGTTTGCTGTGTTTGATGAAAGATAGGCCTGAAGTTGCAGAGTTTTCAGACTGGTCAAAAATAGAGTTATGGTTTAAAGTTATTCTACACCTTACGCACCACCCCGACATTTGATATGTTTGAGACATCATCTTTACTCTAGCTTATATTTCATCCTCATTTAAAACATGCTTTTAAGCTTAGCCCCTTTAATTTTGTAAGTTTTTGTTTTATTAAAGCTATAGCAATAACTTTTAGGAGGTTTTTAATTTAAAAATTTTATATCAGAACCCAGTTTTAAGATGAAACTAGGTGGCATACTTTATTAAAGGGCTCCGTGTACCCATAATATTTTCAAATATATGGATGGTTACTATTTGTAATTTTCTTTAAGAATAGCCCTAAAGGAAAGAACTCTTAAAGTGATTATACTTTTTTTTTTCCTCAATAAATACAGCCTTACCTAAAGTTCAAAGAATAAGTTTGCTAATAAAAGCAGTGACCTAGCAAAATGTATTATTCCATCATTGCTATGGAAACCAAAGTATTCAACAGTTCCTTTGAATGGGTCGTTGGATTAGTGTGAGGACTTGAATCTCCCCAGGCTAGATGTTACTATGGAAATTGAGTTTTGATAAATGAAGTAGTTATCTCTAACTGCTGCATTAAAAAGTAAAAGCCTTTGAACAAAGGTCAGTGCTGAGATATAGCCATGAGAGGAATATGGTTGCAAACAGTTTGTGTGCATGTTGAGAAGTACTGCTTGATATCTCAATGATAAAAATCTAGTTATTAAAATCCAAATAGTATTGATGACAATGTGGTAGATACCAGGGCTTTCTGAGAAACTGCTTTTAAAAAAAAAAGACACTTGAACTTATCTATGAAATAAATGAGTTGTTTTGGCCCGAGGTTTTTAAAGGCAGACAAATTGATTATATAAAAGGAAAGAACCTTCATAAACAACCTAAGGTGAAAATCATGTTTACAGTTAAGCGTCCACAAAAGAATTAAGCATATAAAAAAGATGTCAACCTAAACTCTTCAAAATACAGATGACAAGTGCCAGGAAAATATTCACTATAAAATATCCTTTTACAGACTATATGCTCTGTTAAGGAAATGTTTAATACAGGGTTTTACCTGACGTTTTGATTAAGAGGAGGTGGGAATAACTTAGAAACATTTGAACTGTTGCTTTTTTTCTCTTGGAAGTCCTTGAAACTGGAGATAGGAAGGAGGGAATACATTTTCATGGGGTTAAAGTCCCCTAATAAAAGAAGAATATAATCACATATAACGATGTAATCAACTGCTTATTGCAGGGATGTAGTCAGGCCATATCTAAATAGCCTTTCAACCCCTGTCAGGGTTTAGTGCTCTGAATGCTTGTACCTAGGATTCTGGAACTTGACCTGCTGGCAAAGAAATTTAATAGTGAGTTGTCTTAACAATGCTTGCCCTAATAAAAACAAACTAAAAAGAGGACCTAGTCCTAGTTTGGGTCCCATGCATCAACTTTTTTCACCTGATCATAAACATTGTGGCCTTCAACATCTAATGAGTAAGACCCTGTAATCCAGTTTAATAAAGTTTTGTTTGATAGTCTTTCAAATGCCTGGGGGAGGGTTTTACCAGACTAGTTCATCTGGCTAAACCCGTTCTTGGGTAATCATAGAGCATTGAGGTTGTTTTCTCCTCATTTCTCATTTCTAGACAATGCCTTTTAAAATGACCTGTGCGCTCTCATTGCATCCCCCCACCCAACCAGTTGTTTTTCAATGAATGTATCTGGACCCAGCAGAGGCTTGTGTTTTTGCCTCCTCCTCCCCTTTTCCCTTTTAAGGCCCTGGTAGATGAAATAGGTTTTGTTTATTTTTCCCCTCTAAATAACTTCCCTCATTTAGTAGCTTGTTAGGTTTTCTTTCTGTGTCCCTTGCTTCCACATAGGCAATTTATTAGGGAACTTTAAAACCTATAGGATAATGTCGGTCTGTTTGATGACATAATAGAAATTATTGTTTAAATGGTTGCTGTTTTGCAGACAGAATGCAAAGTACCCTAGCATTTCTTTGGAGAAATAATTGTAATTGCTTTAAAATTTCAAGTTACTGTATGTTTTTAAAATGATTTAAGCAATTAAAGCAATCTGCATCTGAGTTCTGTTTAGTTACTTATTTTGGACTTTTAGATTATAAATGATTTTTTAACTTGGGTTGCAAATTGAACTTGAGCAAAGAGTGTTTCCAAAACAGATTTTTCCCCCCATAATTTGGGATGAAAGAGTAAAAGATAAACCTGCTTCTTGAATCACAAATACCATAACATTCAAGCGTCCTAAGTTCAAGTTCATGCGCTTTGATTTCTTTATTAGGAAACCATACTTAAATAGTACAAAGTTCCATCTTGTTTGTGTGGTCAAGCAAAATACCTGAAATAGAAGTTGCCTTTATTCTAGGGAACCATTATATTTCATTGATATCCATATAAACATAAGACAGCATAATAACAGGCCTATAGAGGCATTCTTTGTGTGAGTAAGTAGTGTTTGTGTATGTATACGTGGTTATCATGCTTCTGGTTAGAAATAGTTATGACTGCTTCTAGGCAACAGTGTCAATAAGTAGTGTGTTTCCCAATCTAAATATTTGTACTTTTAACAGTAAAGTGAACATTCTGCACAAATTTGTATGCCTTGTGATATATACAAGGGGCTATTCCTATTGCTATCATTCTAAATTTGCTCCCAAGCACCTTTAAAAAAAAAAAAGATTCACATATCCATCAGCCCTTCTAAGTCACTGTGACTGATAAAGTACCTTATTCAAAGAGCTTGTAGTTTGGGGTTTTTTGTTTTGTTTTGGCGCTAGAGATCAAACTGAGGGACCTCATGCATGCTGGGGAAGCATGCTAACCACTGAGCTGCCTCAGCCCCTTTTGCTTAATTTCATAATGGAACTTAAGATTACTTTTCAGCCTCACCCCCTCTGGGACAGGGCAGAAGATTAGCAGTTGTACAGAGAAAACTCTTTGAGGAACACACACCCTTAGTGCAAGCATCACTCAGACCAGGACTGGTTCCACAGACTGACAGAGGAAAGGACAATTTGACACACTCATACAAGAGAAAATGGAAATGTATAAATAGCATAGGAACACAAAAAACGGACTCTTCAGTGCTTGTTCAAGATTCTTTGTTAAGAAAGAATTCTACATTAGGTCTTGGAAGCCCTAACCTCCTTGTAAAGGGAGTCAGTTCCTATGTTCTTTCTTGCTTTACTTTTCTTTCTTCCTTCCTTTCTCCTTCTCTTTCTTTTTATGCTGGGGATTGAACTCAGGGGGTACTTTATCACTGAGCCACATCCCTACCCCTTTTTGTTTTTTCTTCTGAGACAGTCTTACTAAGTTGCTTAGGGCTGGGTTGATTCTCCTGCCTCAGCCTCCTGGGTCAATGGGATTTCAGGTGTTGCCACTGTGCCCAGCTAGTTCTTAATGATATTGATAAGTATATGCATATGTTTTTAAAAACATAATGTATTATGTTATATTGAAAATATAATTTTTTGGTAGTGGGAATTAAACCCAGGGACACTTGAGAACTGAGCAACATCCCCAGCCCTTTTTATCTTTTATTTTGAGCCAGGGTCTTGTTAAATTGCTGAAAGTCTCACTCAATTGCTGAGGCTGGCTTTGAATTTGTGATCCTCCTGCCTCAGCCTCCAGAGTCTCTGGGATTAGAGGTCTATACCACCATTCTGAGCTCTACTTGAAATTTGCATTTTAGCTTCTGGTAAAGTAGTAAAAGTCTTTAGATATAAATATCTGGTCTAGCACATGGCGCCAAAGTCATTATCCTATGACTATATTGGGTATACATTTGATTTTTTTAAAGTATTGGTAATGTTGACAACAAAGATGTTTTCGGTATAGGAACTACTCCATTGAAAGGAACATTATATTGTGAACATAAATTACTCTCTTTTTGGTAGAAAAGGAGTGAAAAGCTTTAAGAAAAAAAAAACTGTAGAGAGGACTTCATTTCAGGCCTTAATGAATGGAGAACATACAATTTGGATCCAGAATAGATAGTATTAGTTAAATGTTTGATCTATTTCACTGGGAGAATTAGCATAGGGAAAATATTTCACATGATGAGATTTAGTGGCCAGTGATTTTTATTTTAAATTATTTTTATAATTTTATTTTCACTTGCAGCTTTGAAATTTATTTTCTATATTGACAATTTCTGGCTTATTTAAAAAAAAAAAAGTTTGAGCCTTAAGAGACTTGCTGGTTCAGACCCTGAAGAGGTATTTATGAGAAAGCTTAGAAACAATTTCTTTTCAGTGACTCACTGGGAAGATTAAACTTTGCTTCTAGGACTTGTTCTTTCATCTGAAAAACATTTACATAGGAAGTTGATTAAACATTGTTTCAAGATGATAAAGCTTATCAAAGGTTAAGAAGAATAATTTGATTCAGCAAACATTTGACCGATTTTTGTGGAGAATCCAGAATAATCTCTTCTTACCCTTTTTGTTTTTAAAGGAGTGAGAGAAGATAGTTCATAAGTAGATTAAATAGAGTTGCTGAAATTGAGATAGAAACAGCCAGCTGTGCCGGTGAAAGAATGTAGAGCTTTTTTTTTTTTTTTTTTTTTTTTTGTTGTTGTTGATATAGTTAGTGGCAGGATTTTTGTTTTTTAGTAATAATTTGATCACTCAAGCATTTTGCTTTGGCTGATATTTTTAGTTCTATAGAATGTAGTAGCTGTTTACTTGATGACCTACATCTTTTCTGGTGAAGAAACAAAGTAATGTCCTATTTGAGTCGAAGTATCTCTGGCAGCATTCCTGTTCTGGCAGCCTGTATTATTTACTTTAAAGGATCTCTAACAACTCCAATTAGTTACTGTTTTAGAAGTACACAGTAGGTAACTTTTCTGAAAAAATCTATGCAGAAGAACACATTAACTTGGCTACTTTATAAAAAGGCGCAGACCTTTAAGAGCAGGGAGGAATCCACTGGTCTGGGATAATTGTGTCAACTGCAAATAAAGGAAAAGATATCTGGTACTCATTCTGTGCTGGGGAAAATGAAAATACACATTTATTTTCTATTCAGGTTTAAAAAAGAAAGAAAGAAAAGGTAAAAATATTTCATAGACTCCTCACTTTTTGAAGTTACTTTGGGATCTTATTACAAAGATTGTGAATATGAGTGTTATTGTTTTTGAGAAAAAGGAAAAAAAGTTTCATTGCTTTGCTAGCAAAGGAGAAACACAGGGTACTTCTGTCCCAAAGGCTGTGATTCTGCCCAACAGCAGGAATAGGGGGCTTTTAAAGTGGTGATTCAAAGGCTGCAATTCTCAGATCTCTGTTAGAGTTATAATTCACTTGTTAATTTGGAAGACAGTCATTTCTGAGATCTTCTGGTACTATCCCCAGAGTCTGGATTAATTCATTTCTCTGGTGGGTGTATACTCAAGGACAGGTAAATCTGCCTAAAATGGGGAAGAAAGGTAATCCTGTTTGTTTCCCTGAGATTAGCGTTTGTGAGTTGTCTTTTTGTCAGGAGGCTCAAGAATTGTTATTTCAGTAACCCTAAAAATGACAGAGATGTTCTTCCTGGGATTTGAGAACCCTGAGAAGTAGTAGTAGTTTAGGAGCCAGGAGACTGATCCTGCTTGATAGGGACTGTGGATAACAAGAGTGAGTGTTCCCTTCCAGTCCCTTCTTTTTTGCTGTGCTGCCCAGGCTGGCCTCAA
This sequence comes from Marmota marmota marmota, assembly GCF_001458135.2. Lineage (NCBI taxonomy): Eukaryota > Metazoa > Chordata > Mammalia > Rodentia > Sciuridae > Marmota > Marmota marmota. Next base: position 6,763,565 of record NW_025999942.1, on the reverse strand, counting down.
AATCAGCTTTCTTCCAGCCTCAACCTCTTGAGTAGCTAAGGTTCCATGTGTGTATCATCTCATCCACTGCCTGGCCATATCCATTCTTCCTGCCCCTCTAAAAGAGGAGACCCCTTGCCACCCTTGACCAGCACTAGGAGCCTCTGAACTTCTTGATTTTTCTCAGGTCTAGTCCAATTCTGTAAAAGAAAGTTTTATGTAGACTTTATCCCTGTACAGCTTCAGAGTGGATAAATGTTTTCTCCCGAAGAGACTCAAGCACGATTCTCACCTAAATATACATTTAGTCAGATTACCCTTGGTCACAGGCCAGGGTAAAGCCCAGCTTTTCTCTTAATTTTGTAAAAAAGGAGAGAAAAACTGACAGCCTCACTCTATCCTCCTTTATTTTCCCTCTTTTCACTATGAAAATAACTGCTAGTCAGAGTTTGGCCGAATGCATGATTGTTTCAGAGAGGCATTGGGAAAACTGTGGCATCACAGCAGAAGTAGAAGAGGTCTCTGCCTCTGCAGAGCTTAAAAAGCTGTTGAAGGCAGAACACAGATATTTGAAGCCTTCATAAAACAATGTATGAGCAAGTGCAAATCAGTGATTCAAAAAAGAAAACAAATTATTTTGATCCAGGGCCCTGTGCATGCTAAGCGCACACTACCATTGAGCTACATTCATAGCCCAGTTCAAAATCAATTTAATTGACTAAGATACATAGAAGTGGAATGATCTCTCATGAGTTGTCCGATGTTTTCTAGAAGGGGAAGGGGTAAGATGAATGGATTTTAAAGTGATGAACTCTTATTAAAAAAATTTTTTTTTGATACATCCTTTTTGTTTCCTAAAAGTGGGCCCATTGCTAATAGGGCACTACATCTATTAGATGCATTTAAAATGAATCTTTCAGTGTTCCAAGTGTAGGAGATCTGCAGTGAGCTCTAATTAGGAAAATTACTGACATAGGTACATAAAAATATGAGTTAGTGGGAAAAATAATTTTATCTTAATCAGTTTTCTCAGCTATCAAATATATTTTCCCATGATTTTTTTCAATGTTTTCTGTTATTTTCCTTTTTATTATTAAAAGCAAATCTAATAATTGAGGCTGTTTCAGAGTCTCAATTCCTAAGTCTGAGATGATGGGGAAAAAAATCTATTAAGATTTTTTAGGCCAGGGACCATATCTTATTTGTGTTTTGCAAGGCATTTAGTATAGGCCATACTTTAATACATACTGTCTAATTCTGATGGTGTTTGCTTTTATCTTTTTATAAACTACCATTGATTAGATTTTTAATCATCAGGAAGGTAACAGATGTTCAAATTTGCTGTAATAGACTTTTTAAAAAGTTACCTAACGTACCTTTTCTAAGAAATATTTCCTTCTGTGATTTTTTTTTTCTTTTGTTAAAAGAATCTATGTAGAACATTCTAGAGAAAGGCCTTAGTATGGGTCTATTGAATATGTTCAGCAGAGCAGAGAAACCTCCCATTCCATTGTGGTAGGTTCAAAAGTCTTTTTTTTTTTTTTTAATCTGTTCATCAGAGAGAAAAATAGATACTGTTTTAGTTTCTTGCTAGAGATTTTTTGAATACTTCACAAACATTCTGCTAAACCACTGAAATTCACCTAGTCTGGGAGAGAGGAATACTCATTAGTAATGTTTGGGGACTGCCGATACCATGCTGGAACCCATTTTTAGGACGCAAAATGCCCAGAAAGGTGGGTCTTCACGGAGGGCTGGCCTTGTTAGGATGTGCCGAGGCTTCAGACCATTTGAGTTTAAGGGCTGGTGGAAGTCCATTAAGCTATTCCTTACCCTTCATGAGTGGTTTCAGAATCTAAATAAATTTGAACAATATGTATATATATTTCTTGCATCATGCAAAGAGAGTGTATTAGTGTTTGCTAATGGAAGATTTAAGTGGGACATTAAGGAAGAGTGGCAGGCCAGGATTCTTAATGTGTGTTTGTTTCTAACTCCTGGGGTTATTGCAAGGATTAAGGAAGGTAGTGAGAACCTAGCTCTGGAGGAGGTGCCAGTGGAGGTTGGTATCTGCTCCCTCTTCCCTTTTGTTGGTAACGTTTCTACTTAACATTTTAATAAAATATCTTCATGACTTTATCAATATGGATTGTATGCATGTTTCGGATTTTTTTTTCAAAGATTAGTGATTCTTAGCAAATTGTTCCTATCATAAGAAAATGCATACTTTATTTGAGATAAAATCGAAGATTATTGTCCATGTTGTACAAATTTGTCACTTTTTTTTTTGCCTTTGGAAAGTTTCACATTAACAGCAGGAGAACTTAAAAATACAGTTGATGTTGAAAGAGCTTAACTAAATATTTGAAATTGGTGATATTGGAAAGAGATTCTGTAAAAATCCAATTAAACTTTTGAAAGCTCTATCCTGTTGAAATATAACTTGAAGGAAGTCAGTTTGGTTTCCCAGAAGTACTGTGCATAGTGTTTCTGGCTGAGGAAGAAAGGTTTAAGTCTGCTGTTTGGCGAGAAATTGGGTACCAGCTTCCTCTACGATGTTTTGCTTGAACAGTGTTGACACTTGAACAAATCCCATAGAAACTGCCCCAAGTGGGGAATAGTTATCCTTGCTTTTATAGTAAGACTTGGCCCCAGTAACTACTGTTCCAGACACTGGTAGTATTCTTGGCTGGATAATCTATAGATGTGTATAAATTGAAAGCAAAGCCCCAAATGTTTTAGGAACTTGAATGGCTACTGTATTTTGACCAATCAGTAAAGTAAGTTTTAAAAAATATTGGTCCCATTTATTGCTTTGTAGCCAATAAAAACAGTGAACAAAAAGAGTCTAGTGTCCCTTGTTTCTTAAATAAACTGAATTCACTTCTACTGCTATTTAGTTATTAAATTCAAAAGACTAGAATGATTTCTTTTAAAATTAGGACTCTGTAAGAAGTTGTTGCCTTGCCTTAGACATCAGAAATGTTTTTGTTTAACCCAGTATGTTTGTTTCTGTGACTTGTTTTCATGAGGAACAAAACCAAACACTTCAGTGCAAAGTTATTTCTTCTGTTTGATTTAAATCCACAAACAAGATAGTTGCACTTACCACTGGTACTAAAATGTTTCTGCATATCAAACAGTTATATGTGAATATCAGCGAAAGAGGAGTGAATGTGTTGCTGAAAAGTTTTGAGTGTATTTGCTTAAATTTCTAGTTGAAATTTACTGTGAGGCACTGGGGAATGAGAGTATAATACACCAATTTTAAAAGATGGAGGAAAAAGAATTTACTATGAGAAACAGCATCCCAAATTGAGATGTATATTTTTTAAATGGGATGATAGGACCTGAGAAGGAAATTAAGTAAATAAGTGTGCATTAGGTCAGAACCAGAAGAGGGGGGGAAAGGTGGCTATGAATGCATACTGTAGGAAGCCAAGGTGAGATCTCATAAGAGTCAGTGGTTATTAGAACAGTTGAAATACATTAACCTCACAAGTTGTAGAAACCTCATCATATGTGGATAATTTTTTTTTTTGTACTAGGAATTTAATCCGGAGATTTTTTTATTTCTGAGCAACATTCTCAGTCCTTTTAAATTTTTTTTTCTTAATTTTTTAAGAAAGGGGCTCCCTAAGTTGCTGAAGCTGGCCTTCAACTTTTGATCCTTCCACCTCAGCCTCTAGTTGCTGGGATTATAGGCATTGGCTGGACAATGTCTTAAAATTTAGATTAAGATTAAAATTTTCAGATTCAGTTGGATAATCCTACAACTCTCCTGAATATGATACTGCTAAATTAGGCAGGAAGGTTGCTGAGTGTTCAAAGCAACTTTGAGGTTGTTTTGGGTTTTTTTTTTCCTTTTTAGAAGAAAACATTTTAAAGCAAAAAGGTGCCCAACTAAAGTATTCCAACAGTACTTTAATATGCAAATTTGTCTCGTTCTTATCTAAACTCATTAATACTCAGAAAATTTTAACAAAGCAGAAATTAGGAACAGTGAAAGACAGACTAAGCTTTGAGATTTATATGTATACATGAACTTAAATAAAATTGATTCTAAAACAGTGAATTAAAATTGCATTATAAAGCTGGGGTGTGATGGAGCACCTCTATAATCCTAATAATTTAGGAGGCTGAAGCAAGAGGATCCCAAGTTTGAGGTCAGCCTCAGCAATTTAAGGAGATACTGTTTCAAAAATAAAACTGACTGGCGATTATAACTCAGTGGTAAAGCACTCCTGGGTTCAATCCCCTGTATCAAAAACAAACAAAATAACTGCATTACACGTAGTTGTTGAAAGTTTGCAGCTAGCAAATTTAAGAGAACATTAAGAATACAAGTTGCAGGCTCGGGCAGAGCTCAGTCATCAATTCAGTATTCAAGTGGAGAGCTGTGAAAACAGGAAGGTTGATCAGGGATTTGTCATGAATTGCTCCTGTAGGATACTGGAGGCCATGCATTTTGGTTTTGTTCGCTGTATCTCAAGCATCAGGACAGTGACTGGAGTATAAGACATTTGTCAAATTGCTTGTAGTAATTTTTTTTTTGTTCTGAGGGACTGAACTCAGGGGTACTTGACCACTGAGCCACATCCCCAGTCCTATTTAGAGACAGGGTCTCACTGAGTCGTGTAGCACCTCCCTTTTTGCTGAGGCTGGTTTAGAACTCACCATCCTCCGGTTTCAGCCTCCCCAGCCACTGGGATTACAGGCATGCTCCACCCTGCCCAGCATAGTAACTTTTTTGGTGCAAAGAAATGTTTCTTAAATTTACATGCACACCAGCAAATGTTAGGATTTAGTTATGGTTCTTTCATGACCTGAACCTGTACCAGTGAGAACTAATCAGTACCTGACTTGGGGGTCTGGCTAAGACATTTATTAAATATCAGATGCATTAAGCCTTTAGACTTTAAGCCATTCAACTTTAAAAATGTTTCAACTTTGTTTCCCTTCAGTCTCAAAAGAGGGATGTGAATGTGTGTGCTAGTGTGAAACTAAGGAGATTTTCCTTAGAATGCCTGAATAGTCCATTATAGGAGGTCATGGGTTATGTGCTGAAAGCTTCAGTCAGCCCAATTTAGACATTAAAGACCAATTTCAAGCAAAGCAATTGTGGTACAAGAAATTAATCTTGAAGGTGATTTGACCAGCTCCCTCTTGAGTAGCTCTAAAATTTTAGTGCTCCCTCACCCACCATGTAGCCCCTAGCCCTACAGTAATTTAATTTGGGTTAGTTTGCGAAGAAAGCGTGTTTGCACAGTGATAAGGCCATTCAGGCCCAATCTAATCACTTCACGGATTGATGTGTGTAGGAGTACATAGAAAATGAGGGCACTGATGCATTTTGCATGTGGCTAAATTTGGCCTTCAGTTTTTCAAGAGTAAGCAAGATACTTCTTTCTGTATATAATTACAGGTTAAATCCCATTCTGTGAAATGAGTTTGCTGGATTGCTTTGAGGGACTGTAATATTTATTTAGTTCATAATGGAATGCATGATCCTTTCTTCCTGTGCTTGGCCCCTGGTTTTTTAAAAAAAAAAAATCCTCAGGTGTTATCTACAATTGTCCTCTGAGCAGGCCACCTCACCCTGTTTGTTGGTTGTCACAGGTGAAAAGCCCTACAAGTGCACCTGGGAGGGCTGCGACTGGAGGTTCGCGCGATCAGATGAGCTGACCCG
>NW_025999942.1:6743849-6757882 GCF_001458135.2 Marmota marmota marmota | reverse complement strand
TGTATAAGAGATATATATATATGAGAAAGAAAGAAAGAAAAGAAAACAAAAAAACTGGAAATGTATATTTTGTATATTTGAGAAAACAGGGAATACATTGTATTAATACCAAAGTGTTTGGTCATTTTAAGAATCTGGAATGCTTGCTGTAATGTACACGGCTTTACTCAAGCAGATTTCATCTCATGACAGGCAGCCACATCTGGCCTGGGTGGGGGTGGAGGGGGGGTGCGTGGTGTTTTTACCTCGGCACCATGGTTTAACGTGTGACAGTGGTCAGTGAACAAATCACTTGGCAGGTATTGGGAAGAAGGATGGCTTGTATGTCAAGATTTTACTTGACGGACATCGTTTTTGTCATTATTAGGTGATCCCTTAGAGGGTACGCACTGTACCTGGCAATTCACAAATAGCCATTGAACAAATGTGTTGTTTTTTTTTTTTTAATGAGTTGCCTATATTTGCTATTCAAAATTTTGTAAATATGCAAATCAGCTTTATAGGTTTATTACAAGTTTTTTAGGATTCTTTTGGGAAAAATCAAACTTCTTTTGAAAATAACCGTAAATACATTTACAGTTAGAATTTGTGATAAGATACCTCTCAAAAATGTTAACCAAATTCATTTCTTAGGGGGGAAGGAATAATCATTCAAATGAACTTTTAGGAAAAGCAAATTTCATGCACTGATTAAAATAGGATTGTTTATTTTAAATACAAAAGATGTTTTTTATGAATTATAAACTGAAGAGCTTAAAGATAGTTACAAATATACTAAAGTTGAACCTCTTAAAATAAGCTAAACAGTATCATTTTTTTAAAGGAAGGACTTAATGTAGTTTTCACATGGCGATGTTGAATTTATGATGCAGTTTTCACGTATGGAAACGTTGAATTTATGATGCAGTTTTCATATACCAAGGTGTTTGCTCGTGCAGTACTGTTGGTTAAATGACAATTTATGTGGATTTTGCATGTAATATACAGTGAGACACAGTAATTTTATCTAAATTACAGTGCAGTTTAGTTAATCAGTTGTTAATACTGACTCAGTGTCTGCCTTTAAATATCAATGATGTGTTGAAAACTTAAGGAAGCAAGTGCTACATATATGCAATATAAAATAGTAATGTGATGCTGATGCTGTTAACCAAAGGGCAGAATAATAAGCAAAATGCCAAAAGGGGTCTTAATTGAAATGAAATTTTAATTTTGTTTTTAAAATATTGTTTATCTTTATTTATTTTGTGGTAATATAGTAAGTTTTTTTTAGAAGACAATTTTCATAACTTGATAAGTTATAGTTTTGTTTGTTAGAAAAGTTGCTCTTAACATGTAAATAGGTGACAAACGGTGTAAATAATTTTGTAAGAGGCTTCAAAATGTTTATACGTGGAGACATACCTACATGAAAAGCATAAATCAGTTGCTGTTTTGCTTCTTTTTCCCTCTTATTTTTGTATTGTGGTCATTTCCTATGCAAATAATGGAGCAAACAGCTGTATAGTTGTAGAATTTTTTGAGAGAATGAAATGTTTATATATTAACGACAATTTTTTTTTGGAAAATAAAAAGTGCCTAAAATATTCGTTTCTTGCTTTTCTTCTTTACCTGCTATAGCAAGGAAAATTAGCAAATTCCATTCCTAAAACTCATTATTTGAAAGGGTCTGATCAGGGCAGTTAATGAAATACCAATTCTCAGGCATTTAAAAAAAATATATGTTGGGGCCTAGCATAGTAATACACACCTGTTATCCTAGCATCTTAGGGTGTGGCAGTAGGATCTCAAGTTCAAGGCCAGCCTGAGCAACTTGTCAATGGAGCTCATTGGTAAAGTACCCATGGGTATAATCTCCCATACCCAAAAAAAAAAAAAAGAACTATCTGGGGTTATAGCTTAGTTGGTAGAGTGCTTGTCCCACACATAAGGTCCAGGATTCAATCCCCAGCACCACCCCCCCCAAAAAAAAAAAAAACCTGAAAATGAAAAACTAAATTGAAACCAATATCTACCTTAAAGATGTAGATAGGGATTTATTTATTTTTTAGGTGGGGGGTACCAAGGATTCAACTCGGGCACTCACCACTGAGCCACATCCCTAGCCCTATTTTGTATTAGAGACAAGGTCTCTGAGTTGCTTAGCAACTCGCTAAACTGCTCAGGCTGACTTTGAACTCTATTCTCCTGCCTCACTTCCCTAGATCTACCACCGTGCTGGCCTGGAGAGAGATTTACTTTTTAAAATAGAAATACAAAGGGAGTCAGTTTTCATTTATACTACCTGACCACCTCACATAATGTACGAACCCTTTCAACAGTAGTGTAAGCTTGCATGTGCTAGTTTGAATATTTTATGCTCAGGGGCAAACGAGTTGTGTTTTAACTTTTTCCTCTTTAAAAGAGATTGTTAAAAATGTGTCCCCACACCTCTTTTCCCTTCTCTTTTTCTTTGGTGCTGGAGATCAAACCGGAGTCCTTGTGCATGCTAAGCAGGCACTCTACCTTTGAGCTACACCCCAATTTAGTAGCAAGGAGAAGAACTGGGATGCCTTAGAGAAGTGGCTGATTGTAGGTGTGAGGTGGGAAATAGACAAGACATCCTAGAATATCTTACAACGTCAGAAAGTAAGGAATTGATTAAAATAACCTAAAATGCTAGGACTGTGTCAAAGCAACAAAACAGACTGGATTATAAAATATCCCTGTGCCTATACTGATACAAGTGATTGAACAGGAGTCAAATCTGCAGAATAATTCCAAATCATTTTTGCACCATCCTCCAAGAGTGGAGCCCAGCTCCTTACTCTGTAAGGGTAATTTGCATATAGTGATTTCTTTTCAGAGAGTGCTATATGGAAAGGTGGGAAGGAGGAATAACTTTTTTACAGTGGAGAAATCTGTCAACACTGCCTCAGTCAGGTGATCAAGGTCCACATCGACACTGATAAGTCACACTGATAATATGTACTCTTGATATGATGTGGTGAAAATGGAACTTGGCCTCTGTGGTCTTTCTCCTCAGAACACATAAGCTCAGTGTAATCATGAGAGGCATTCTACAAAATGCCTGAATGGTACTCAAAACTGTCAAGGTCATGAAAGATAAAAATCTGAAGCTATTTCTGTCAAGGGAAGCTTAAGGAGACAGGATGACTAAATGTAATACAGCAGTAAAGGAAAACTGAATACAGTATGGAATTTAGTTATGTATCAATACTGATTCAATCATTGTGACAAATATATGACACTAATGTACACTGTTAATGGGGAAGCTGTGGGTGGAGTTAGAAGAATTTTTATTATCCTTGCAATAATTCTATAAATATATATATGTATGTATTTGAAACCAAGGGTGCTTTACCATTGAGCTACAACCCCCGATTTTTTTTTTTTTTTAAACAGTCTAAGTTGGTGAGGCTTGCTTCAAACTTGAGATCCTCTTGCTTCAGCCTCCTGAGTTCCTGAGTTGCTGGGATTACAGGTGTTCATCACCACATCTGGTATAATTCTGTAAATCTAAAAAGTCTGCAATAAACATCTTTTGGGAGGGGCAGGTAATGGGGATTGAACCCCCCAGGGTCATTCAACCACTGAGTCACATTCCCAGCCCTTTTTTTGTATTTTAGAGACAGGGTCTCACTGAATTGCTTCACACCATGCTTTTACTGAGGCTAGCTGAACTTTTGCCTCAGCCTCCCCAGCCCCTGGGATTCCAGGCATTCGCCACTTCAGCTGGCTTACCTTATTATTATTTTTTTTTAAGTGAAGAAAATCACTATCACAATTTAGCAATCTCACAATAAATGGCAAGGGGAGGGATCCCCGATTTCAGCAAAAATAAAAATTTCAGTTATGTAGCTTTATTGACTCCCTTTTCATGCAATATCTAACTGAAAACTAATGCCATTTGTTCCCTATGAATTTGTCATTCTTTCATGGGAGAAAAAGAATTTATTTGGCTTAGAAAAGGTGAGGCTCAGGCCTCTTTTGGGGGGATATTGGGGACTGAACCCAGGATCTTGCACATTATACACCACTCTACCCCTGAGCTATGTATACATCCCCAGCCCTTTTTCTTTTATTGTGAGATGAGGTCTTGCTAAATTGCCCATGCTGGCCTTGAACTTGTGATCCTCCTGCCTCAGACTCCTGAGTAGCTGGGATTACAGGTATGCACCATTGCACCTAAAACTTCAAGTTTCTTTTTCTTTTTTTTTTTTTTTTGGTATTGGGTATTGGACCCAAGGGCACTTAATCACTGAGCACATCCCCAGCCCTTTTTATTTTTTATTTAGATACAGGGTCTCCCTGAGTTGCTTAGACCTTCGATAAATAGCTGAGGCTGGCTTTAAACTTGAGATCATCCTGCCTCAGCCTCCTGAGCTGCTGGGATTACAGGTGGGTGCCACCATGCCCAGCCTCAAATTTCTTTTTTTTTTTTTTTAATATTTATTTTTTAGGTGTAGATGGACACAACACAATGCTTATATGCGGTGCTGAGGATCGAACCCGGGTCCCGCCCATGCGAGGCCAGAGCTCCACCACTGAGCCACAATCCCAGCCCCTAAAATTTCTTGAAGTAAGGACAACTTTGTATGTCCAGAAAGATGAATCAGGGATATATCAGTATCAACTGACAACTGTATCCATCAAAATTTCTTCTTGAGTACAAACCTTCCATCTCTTTGGTTCCCAGCATTTTATTGTATTCGGTTTCCTTACACTTCTGTACCACTTGACCCCAGATTACAAAGCACAGCTGTTTTCAGGTATCTTTTCTGAACTATTCTCCGCCCACACCCAACCTCCCCTGTAGGCCACCCTTTCTTCTCTCTTGCCAGCTACCTATTTGAATCCTTGTCTGCTAAAAGCTCAGTTCAGACAGACCTTCAGTCTTTATTGGCCACGCTCATTGGAACATTTTTGCTTTTGGAGATATATGACACTTTAGCATTTAAATTATTTTTCCAATTTTTGTTGGAAATCCTGTTTTTCTTCCTCAGATTGTCAATGACTTGGAAGGAGCAATAACCGTTTCCTTGGAAGACTCTCCACCTACTTGTCTTGTGTTTGTATTGTTGCTCTTATTGGTTAATAAAAAACATGTCAATTACATTCTGCTGCTGGGTGAATTGGCTTAAGTAAGGCACTGCAGCAATTGAAGAAATCTAATGTTTGCTAAATTTCCTCTTTGCCTTCCACTGCTGATATAGCCTTGGTGTTGGAGTTTTGATAAGGTGTGTGAATGTGAAACTGGAATTATAAGGCAAGCAAACATGTCATGAATGCCCTGTGTATTTTTAAAGGTTGTTAGTTTTCAAGGGAAAACACTTTGTGAAAGACAACTGTGCTTGACAGACTTTTCCAAGCTGCAAGTAATTTAATTGTTGATTATTGTTATGTCCACTAAATGATTATCTGGGTTCAAACATATTCTGTTTCCTTGTAAACAAGCCACAGCAATTAAACAAAACTTGAGCAATACACCAGGTTCCAATTGGCCAGAATGCAATTATGTGACTTGACTTCAAACAAGTAATGCTTTGAGTATTTCTTCAGTTAGTTTTTAGTCCTCCCACTGGCTGGTTGTCTTGTTTTGCTTCATGTTGTCATTTCATTCTACACCACAGCTTACGTTAGGTGCATTGGTTCATGATATCCAATTAGAGAATTCTTAGAGAAGCATGAATTGACCTGCCTATGTAAATATGTTCTTCAAAATCTAGCTAGATTTCTCTTCCTATCTACTACAAAGCCCACCCGACCTTTTTGGACTAACTCATGGGCTGCAACATAACAAAGAAGGGCTTTCTTCTCCATTACTAAATCTAGTTTCTACTTTGAAGGTAAACAGGATCCATTTTTGTTAGATTCTTTGCTGCAGTATGAAACTCATCTGTAGAACACTTATTTTTAAATTACTTATACCAGAGTTATAGGTGACAAAACCTATTAATTCAATAAGTGTTTTAACAGTAACTTAAAAAAAAGTAAGGGCATATAAATAATTACATGACAGCTAAGTATTATTGAAAGAGTTTATTACATGAAAACTCAAGAGTTTTCATTTTTCTTTGTAAACCAGCAGTCTTTATTTTACTATCCCTCTCAATATATGTCTCACTCCATGAAAATATTTGGGTTGCAGAAATGGTAATTTTTCCCCCCTTATACTGGGAATTGAACCCAGGGGTGCTTTACCACTAAGCTACATCCCCACCCGTTTTATTTTTTATTTTGAGACAGGGTCTTGCTAGGTGGTTTAGGCCTTGCAAAGTTGCCGAGGTTGTCCTCAAACTTGTGATCCTCCTGCTTCAGCCTCCCAAATTGCTAGGATTATAGGAGTGTGCTACTACCCTAGGTGAAGTGGTAATGCTCTTGAATACGAAGGTAAAAACTTAATGCTATTTGGCAGCTAATGACATTTGAATGCTCTCTCTGTATCTGTATATGTATACGTATATGATATGTATATTTTTATATGGTCACATAATTGCATTCTGCCTATTGGAACCTGGTGGATAGCTCAATTTTTGTCTAATGGTTTGTAAAGAAACAACATATACGTATGATATATAAATGTAGATAGATACTATACATGTATGTTAAAAAATAAATCAAGACTCTTTTACATAAGTAAAAATGGTAGATTATACATATGTAATTTTGTAACTTCCTAAAATCCTACTGAAATGGAGGGCTCCTATGTGAGACAATGCAACAAAGCACAGATGTGAAGTGATTGGGATGTGAGAGTCTTAGCCTAATCATTGATCTCCTGATAGGGATTAACTGGGTGGTAACTATAGGCAGGTAGAGTGTGGCTGGAGGAGGTGGGTTCTGGGGGGGGTGCCTTTTGAGTATATATTTTGTCCTTGTTGAGCAAAGCTTCCTTTCTGCTTCCTGATGCCAAGTTCCCAGATGCTTTCCTCCTGCACACCCTTCTGCCATGATGTTCTGCCTCTTCTGGAGCCCTGAGGAATGCAGCTGGCCTTGTATGGACTGAGACCTCTTTAACTGTGAGCCCCCAAATAATCTTTCCCTCTTCTAATTATTCTCATTAGGTCTTTCGATTACTCAGTGAAAAAGCTGACTTTAGACAGCTTCTTTATCCAAGGCATGGACCTCTAAGGAGAAATACCAAGGAACTTATGGAAGCCGGAAACAAATAGTTTTAAGCGGAAACAAGTTGAGCAGAACTGAAACTAAACTTTCTCTACTTTACTAGTAGAGAAAGCCAAGAATTAAAATAATTCTAAATAAGCTTCAGATCCTGCAAGATCTCGGGAAGTTTCAATTCACATATTTGAATAATAAATTAGTTTATTATTATTATTATTATTATTATTATTATTATTATCATCTTGCAGAAATGAAAGGTGAAGGGACTCTTTAGGATAATGGGGAGAGGAAGCCAAAGGTGACAGCTACACACTAGGCACCTTTGGCTTCTGGAATTGGAACTAAATTGAGATTGTTCCCTCTTCCATCAGGTGAGGACACAGTGAGAAGTTAGCATTTTATGAATTGGGGAGAGTCCCTAACCAGATACCAAATATGCCAGAGACTTGATCTTAGATTTCCACTCTCCTGTACTGTGAAAAATGAATTTCTGTTGTTAAAAAGCCACCCGGTCTACTGAGCAGTATTTTGTTAGGTGGCCCAAATTGAGTAAGACAAACATTGAACCTCCCCACCCCTCCATTAGAGCAAAATTGTTTCTTAGTTCTCCCTCGACACATTGCTGATATCTCTACCATCTCTACCAATTAATTAACTCAACCTAGTAATTAGTGATTTACATGACTTAACAGCTTCTTTAAATGAAAGTTCAATCATCTATTAAAAATTGTAGCCAGGCACAGTGGCACATACCTCAGTGACTTGGGAGGCCGAGGCAGGAGGATCACAAGTTTGAGGACAGCCTCAGCAACTTAGTAAGGCCCTAAGCAACTTAGTGAGACCCTTTCTCAAAATAAAAAAAATAAAAAGAACAGTGATGTAGTTCAGTGGCAAGGCATCCCTGGGTTCAATCCCCAGTTACCCCTCCTGGCCAATTGAATTCCTTCATAGCATAATGACTCATAGGGTACAATTAAAGAAAAAAAAAAAAAAAAGATTGTATTCTCCGCCATGTAAGGACACAGCCAGCAGGCATCATCACTGAACCAGCATGTGAGCCCTTAGATGTCAGATCTGCCAGTGCCTTGATCTCAAAGTTTCCAGTCTCCAGAACTATTCAACAGCTGCTTTGATGAAACAACAAATTCCCAAGTCAATCTGTGCCCACTGGCAAGGATAGAATTGGACTCCCTTTTGACAGATGGTGACAATGGCAGTGTCCAGCTCCTCACCATTGTCTCAGAAACCTCCAAAGATGTGCCGAAGAGCCAAGTGATGACGACTCTTCCTGTGTGTGTGAAGTTCTAGAAGACCTTCAGCATTTTCAAGCTTCAATATATTTCCTCCAAATGAATTCCTTAAACGTTTTTCCCATGAGACACCTGCAGAAAAAGGGCCCGTGGCTGAATAATTGGCCTGCCAAATTAGCAGAAGTAAAAGAACCAAAAATAATTTAAGAAAATTCTCTAAAACAGGGTCATGGATTTCAAGATTGAAAGGCTTTCTGAATGCTCTGCACACCAGAGTAAAATAGATCCATATCAGCAGGAAATTTCATATCCTGGGATCAAGAAAAATTTCCTCTACTTAACAGAAAGAAAAGCAGTCACACATAAAAGGAGGTGAATTGTTTCAGACTTTTCATCAGTGACATTGGAATATAAAAGACAGTGGAGAAATGCCTTTAGTATTCTGAATAAAAATGATTTTTAATCTAGAATTTTATACCCAACCACACTGTCAATTGAGTGTGAAAAAAAATACGATTTTTTTTTTTTTTTGGACGTGCAAGATCTCAAAACTTTTACCTTTTTAGAAGGTGGATGTGCCTGTAATCCCAGTAGCTCTGGAGGTTGAGGCAGGAGGATTGCAAGTTCAAAGCCAGCCTCAGTAATTTAAGCCCTAAGCAATTCAGTGAGACCCTGTCTCTAAATAAAATATTTTTTAAAAATATTTTTTAGTTGTAAATGGACACAATACTTTTATTTATTTATCTTTATGTGGTGCTGAGGATCGAATCCAGTGCCTCACACATGCTAGGTGAGCGCTCTACCACTGACCACAACCCTACCCCCTCTAAATAAAATATTTAAAAGGGCTGGGGATGTGGCTCAGTGGTTAAGTGCCCCCGGGTTCAATCCCCTGTACAAACAAAATTACCTTTTTACTTCTCAGAAAGCTATTGATGTTACTAGAAATATGATCTTGCAGAAATGAAAGGTGAAGGGACTGTTTCGGATAATGGGGAGAGGAGGCCAAAGGTGACAGCTACACACTAGGCATATAGGGCAACCAGTCCACATTGATCAAGTTATAAGTCTCTGGGAAAATCTTCCCTAAGACTATTAAAGGGAATGGGATATTGGATGTATCTGAACATTTTTTGAGAAGATTTAAACCAGAGTTTGGTAAAATGCAGGTTGAAGTTCAAATGCAACCCAAGACTTGACTTTGCCCTGCCTTTGAGCTACCAATAGTTTTCACACATTTGAAGGGTTAGAGAAAACAAATAACCATAACGATATACAACAGAAACTATGTGGAGCACAAAGAACAACATGTTTATAATCTGTCTCTTTTACAGAAAATTTTTGCTGACATCTGATTTAGACAACTAGTGGAGATTTGTGGGTTGAATTAGAGATCTGCTTATAGAAAATGAAACAACAGAAATAAAAACCCCTCATTCACAGTAATTCCAGGTTAAATAAAAAGTTGGACATAAGAAATGTAAATGTAAATTAGTTTGTTAACACGGCTCAGCTCCAAACAGAGTGTACATGATCATAACAATGTAATTCCTATCCCTGATGACTATATATTTCTAATAGGGAAGTAAGAATGACACATGCTAGTATGGGAAGAGAGGGGAGGAGGAAAGGGAATTAAACCTTTACACTCCATAGTGGGCCTACAATAGGTAATTCACAAACAGGAAAACTGTCAAGACAGCAATGTAAGCATGTTGTAGAGAAATGTGGAGGTAAATGCCAAAGATCAGATAAAATGGTGGCTGTGGGTGTATCTAGGGATGGCGCCATGGCAGAAAGAAGGCAAATAGGATTATTGATCTTTTTTTTTTACATTTTTTTATTGATTTTATTTTTAAAAAACATGACAGCAGAATGTATTACAATTCTTATTACACATATAGAGCACAATCTTTCATCTTTGTATATAAAGTATGTTCACGCAATTCATGTCTTCATACATATGCTTTGTTTTTTTGCATTACAATTCTTATTACACATATATACCACAATTTTTCATATCTCTGTATATAATGTATGTTGACACCCAAATTTTGTCTTCATACATGTACTTTGGATAATGATGTCCATCACATTCCATCATCCTTGCTAATCCCCTGCCCCCTCCCTTTCCCTCCCACCCTCTTTTTTTTTACAGTTTTGAAGATTTATTTTTTCTATTTTTTCCTAATTAGTTATACATGACAGTAGAAATCATTTAAATTATCTATTTTCATATGAAGTTTTATAGTTTCTAAAACAATATGCATTAATAATTTTGATAAGAAATAATAAAGCTGAAATAGAAATAAGGAGGAAAAGGAAAGAAAGGAGGGAAATAAGCTCATGTGAATGAGTGAGCCTGGTGCGGGGGCGTACACCTGTAACCCAGAGACTTGGGCAGCTGAGGCAGGAGGGTCTCTCAAGTGCTAGTCCCTAAGCAATTTAGCAAGACCTTGTCTCAAAATGAAAACTGAAAAGGACTAGGGATATAGTTCAGTAGTAAAGCATCCCAGGTTTCAATCCTCAGTGCCAAAAAAAAAAAAAATCATGAAAGCTATCAAAAAGCTGTAGTTCTATGTTAAAATAAAAACCACCTTTAAATTGATATAAGAACATTTAAAAATTTGAATATATAAACTGCAAAATATTTTTGGTAATACAACTCTGTTGAATAGTGGAGGTACCAGGATCAATCTACAAAATAGCATCAAAGGCCACATAAGAAATATTTTTTTCCCCCACTGATAACTGAGGATTCAACCGAGGGCCCAATGCTTGCTAGGAAGGGTTTCACCATAGACCTACAACCCCAGCCCTTTATTGTTTATTTTTATTTTTTGAGACAGAGTTTCACTAAGTTGCCCAGGCTACCCTCACATTGTCATCCTCCTGAGAAGCTGGGATTACAGGCCTGTACCGCCAGACCCTCACAACTTTGAAATCTTTTGGAGTTAAATTGATATAGCTTTCTAAGTATATTAATTTAGGGTGTGAAGTAGCACACCATGTCGACCATCTTGTCCCAATCTTAGATACTTTTAGAGTTTGAAAGGAACAAGATTTAAAAAAAAAAAAATGAAGGTGATGTTTTTTGTTCTTCAATCTTAATATGAGCAAAGACAATAATATATTTTGTGGTCATATAGGAAATTTTATCTACAAAATCACAATTCTTTAAAAATATTATATGGAGGGGCTGGGACTGTAGCTCAGTGGTAAAGTGCTTGCCTCGAATGTGTGAGGCACTGGGTTCGATCCTCAGCACCACATAAAAATAAATAAAGATACGGTATGTTTATCTACAACTAAATAAATATTTTTTAAAAATGTTGTATGGTAAATAGCACTACATGGTGAATTAGATTTACATCTTTTCCCCACAGCCACCTGGGGAAGTATCTGCATGAAGACACTAAACCCAGAAAGATAGAAATTACTACTGCTTTTCTGAAGGAATATGGAAATTTTCTTTTCTTTTAATTTTTTCATACTGGGGATTAAATCCAGGGGAACTTTACCACTGAGCTATATCTTTAGCCCTTTTTATTTTTTATTTTGAGACATAATCCCCCTCAGTTGCCCAAGCTGGCCTTGAATTTGCCAAATTACTGACTTCGGAGCCAGAATCATTGGAATTAGATATTGAGAGCCATGGCCCAGTCAGAATGATGACGCCTGGCATTTGCCAGAGGGAATGGTTGAAAGGTGACACCAGCGAACCATTGAGATGATGATTTGAGTTAAGCTATATATAATTGCTGTGATGCTGGATTGATTGTATTGTATACATATATTTTTAATATTTATTTATTTTTTTCAGTTTTCGGCGGACACAACATCTTTGTTTGTATGTGGTGCTGAGGATCGAACCCGGGCCGCACACATGACAGGCGAGCGCGCTACCGCTTGAGCCACATCTCCAGCCCCAGATTGTATTGTATATTTGACCTTTACTGATGGCAATGGGGCAGCTCTTGCTGCCTCGGGTGCCCGCTGCTTTGGAGTTCTCGTGGGGATTCCTGGAGGGTTTGCGCTGGTTGGGGAAGTTCGGGAGGAGGGATTTCCGGTTGGTGTGTGGTGTGTCCCGGGAGATGGCCCCGTGCGTGGGGTTCGCGGGAGTTCGGAAATAAAGTTTGTTCCTGCTTGAGTGGCTCGTGATCTGTGCCCAGCCAGACTGCGGCAATTATTGTCATGGGCCACCAGGATCCTTCTGGGACTTTGCTTTTAAACAAAAGCATGCTCCATTATATTGGGGGCGGGGGGGGGGGTCCTTTCTATTAAAAAGCACTGTTTGAATATTAAGGTTTAAAATAAAGACTGTTGTTACAAAAATGAAACTATTGTCTGGGGATAGAGCTCCCTGTTAGAAAGTTTGTCTACCCAGCACCACAAAACCAAACAAACTTATGGTACTTAATATTTCATATTCTTGGGGAAATATGTTCTATTTGTCTTTTTTTTTTTTTTTGTAGGGCTTTAGAGTGTGAAGTAGCATAACATGCTGACCATCTTATCCCAATTTTAGATACTTGTTTAAAGATGGCAAAGCCCTGGCATACACCTATAACCCCAGCAACTGAGGAGTCTGAGACAGGAGGATTGCTAGTCTGAGGCCAACCTCAGTAATTTAGGAGCCCCTGGGCAACTTAGTGAGACCATCTCAAAATAAAATAAATAAATAAGGAAGGAAAGAAAGAAAGAAAGACCTGTGATGTAGCTCAATGGTAAAGTGACCCTGGGTTTAATCCCTAACACCAAAAATAAAAATATACAGATTCCAACGGTGCAGATCCACATACAGGCCTTACAGAGATTAGAAGTTCTTCTTTTCTCCAGCAAAGGCTTTTCTTCCCTCCCCTCTCTCAAAAAATAATGCAAAAGCAAAACAAAACAAGAAGCAAAAACCCCAAACTACCTCAAATAACTTTCTCTCAAACATAGAAGGTTTTATAAATGTAAGTTTACTGAAAATATTACTGACTTGTGTTTGAATTTCAGTTGCTCCTGGGTTCTAGATTCACTTGCACTTACGCTTCTTCTGGCAAATTATTGAGGTATAAAAACTTAGGCAATTTAGCTAGAATAAGTGATGAAAATCCTTTTTCTTTTTCACCTCCCACAGGGCTTGTAAGAGGTGCTGGAAAACAAAGATGTGATAGGATTGCAGTACCAAATTACACTTGTTATTATTATCATAGGAGCTGGAAGATAGTTTTCCAATTTCATAAATTTTTCACAAAGATGGAAGTTTAGAATTGGTATAATCCCAGCAATTCAGGAATATGAGGAAGGAGAATTGCAAGTTCAAAGACAGCCTCGGGCTGGGGATGTGGCTCAAGCGGTAGTGTGCTCACCTGGCATGCGTGCGGCCCGGGTTCGATCCTCAGCACCACATACAAACAAAGATGTTGTGTCTCCCGAAAACTAAAAAATAAATGTTAAAACTCTTTAAAAAAAACAAAACAAAACAAAACAAAAAAAACAAAGACAGCCTCAACAACTTATTGAGGCCCTGTTTCAAAATAAAAAAATAAAGGGGCTGGGGAAGTGGTGCAGTGGTCAAGCACTGAGTTCAAACCATGGTACCAATAAAACAAGAAGAATAAGGAGCAGAAGTAAGGGGAGGGGGAGAGAAAGAGGGAGAGAGGGGGAGAG